>NW_026090981.1:0-12529 GCF_024586455.1 Bactrocera neohumeralis
CGACCGCACCGGCAACATTAACTTAACAAGAGCGTTATCTACACCTAGTCATGACAACATTATGCACGTATATAACTTTTTAAAACGCAACAATATTCTTAATCAAATTTAGCTTATTTAGGCATCCTCCTTAGAACAGTATAGCTTAACAGTATATATCTAATGTAATTAAAATTTTTGTTTTCCGATATTACCGAGCTAAAAGTTAACATTTTAGAACTAAAAGGACGACTGAAAGCCCAGTAGCTAGTGTCGCTTTTTAATTTATGCTGTAATTTATTATTGTATAAATTGTTATAAATAAATAAATAAAAATAAAAATAACCTGAATAAATATAATACCAAAAGTTCATGTGTATTAAAACTGTTAACTAACGACATTCATAAGATCAGTGAACGAAAAAAAACACACAGATGACTGAAGACCTACTAACTCAAATCCTTGAGATGTTAAATAAACAAGAAAAATTCAATATCGATCTGTGCAGCCGTTTAGATAACCTCAAAAAAATGAAAATAAAACGAAATCTAAGGCATGAATGGTGCTCTCCGAGTTATGACATGGAATGCAAATGGACTATTAAAGCACCAAGAAGAGCTTCAACTTATTTTACAAAAAGAGAAAATAGATGTAGCACACACAGCCATATAACTTCCAAAAACTACGATATCTATATACAATCCACCCTAGTAATTGTGCGAAGGGAGGCACTGCTGTTATTGTTAAAAACAGCATTAAACATTATGAGGATAGAAAAATCAGTACGCACAATATTCAAACCATAACTAATACTAACTTGTCAATTACTGCAATATATTGCCCGCCGAGATACAAAATCATCGTTGAAGAATATAAAGAACTTATCAATATGCACCCACACAAATTTATTATGGGAGGCGACTTTAACGCTAAACATGTTAACTGGGGATCGCGCCTAACGACAGCTAAAGGATACTTCTTCGAGACTTCTATATAACCAAGAAGATATCTCGAAATTTCATAGAAATAGAAGGAGGGTTAGATCTAAGCTCTGATCACTCCCCATTATATTTAACTCTAAGTTAAACAGTCGTTAAAAGAGATCTTAGTCTGAAGCTACTATAAAGCTAAAATAAAGTGTCCGAAAATCACAACAATTGAACAACTAGAGTTAGAAGTTCACACATTTACGAAAGGAATTCAACAAGCAGCTTGGGATAATACTCCGGAGATAAAGCGGAACACCTAGCTGAAGCCTTTCATCCAAACGAGAACAGTGAAATCGCGTTCCTCAGTAGTATTCAACAGGATCATGCTACAACCCCAGCAATCACCATTTGTCATCTTAAAAATTAAATTAAAAAGCTTAAAGTTAAGAAAGCAGCTGGCTTCGATTTAATTACGGCTAAAGTTTTAATGCAGGCACCATACAAATGTTTACAAAAGTTCACCTATCTTTTCAATACAGCAATCCGTCTGATAAATTTTCAAAACCTTTGGAAAGTTGCCGAAGTTGTTATGGTCCCTAAGCCAGAAAAGGATCCTCACATAGTCTCGTCATATAGACCAACTTCACTACTTCTACAAATCTCAAAACTTTTTTAAAAAATAATTTATCTAAGACTAAAATCTATAGTCGGCGAAAAGCAGTTAATCCCATCGCATCAGTTCGATTTTAGAAACAAGCATCCAACAATAGAACAAATTGACAAAATAACATCAGAAATAGAAAAATCTCTGGAGGAGGGAAATTTATTTCATTTCGTATATAATATAAGTATTCCTTTATCTTCAATTAACAATTATTTGAAAAGGAGCTTTGATATGTAACTACCTATCAAGCTTAAGTTAAGTTAAATTTAAGTCCAGCACCGGAGAGTAATGTGAGTCGTATTAAGCAAATATTTATATATCAGTAAATATCATTTATATAAGGAAGAGAGTGAAATAAAAAAAATTGTAACGCGTAGTTAGAAAACTCTACTCGTCCTTTTTTTTCTAATTAATAAATGAGCAGCTAACAAAATTTTTCAATAACATTACCGAAATACCTCCTTATTTCATGTCATAATGCCCTTACGATGAGTAAGCGCGCAATATCGTCCTAATAGCAAAGCGCAATTTCTATGAAATATAAATAACGATTGTTTGCCTCGGGCAATGAAGCTTACCACAAAAATATCAGCGACAGTAAGGCTAGGAGAGATATTACATAAAAAATGTTCAAAAGGATACAATTAGCAATAATTTCAATCATTATAAAACATATTGAGAAGTCTTCTAAGAATATTATGCTAATATAATTTCTTACTCTACCTGGAGCTTATATTACAATCAATTACATAATTATTTATTGTTAAAAGTGTTTATTAAAAATTCACATTTTAGTATTCTTTTCTACAAAATATACCAAATTAATTCCTTGTGTTAGCACATTTTTGTGTTCAAATCTTTTCATAAAAATGCGAGCTTAAAATATAGGAGACTTAAGCCCGGAGTTTTAAGGGGTTACATACGTCCAGCAGCACCAAAAATGCTAAAAGAAAAACTGTTTTCAGAAGGGATAACAATAGAAATAAATATAAAGAAATTTTATACAATGTTTATTGGTACTTAAAGTTTATAAAAAAATATATTTTAATTTTTCTTTACAAAAATTAGTACATAAAATATCACGTGACCCAAAGTACAATGAAACAAAAAGTTGCTCCAGGGTCTGCATCATTTATCCTTGAAATGTAGATGGATTTGTAAAAATAAAAAAAATTCTTGTAGAATGAAGTTGTAGTTATAGTCTGTCGAGCCGAATTTTTTAATTTCGAAAAATTTTCCAATTTACGGAATTTAGAAAAAAAGTATGCTCTTTACGTCATAAATGTCACAATTTAATTATGTTTATAAAATTTTTTAATAAAAATATCGAAAATCCGGCTCGACAGACTATAGAGAAAACATTTACAAAAAAAAAAATCGTATCAAAAAATGTTAAAAACTGTATGAGTAATCATGCAGACCGTGCCGGGAAAAGTAGTTTCGAGAAAAACGCGTTTAAAGAGGGCGCACTTAGTCTAACTAGCCTCGAGCGCACAAGTTTACAAGGCTGTATCTCTGAAATTATTACTCGGATCAACTTGAAAATTTAGGACAATATTCTAGAGGTATTGTAGAATTTAATAAGACAATAAAAAATCGATTTTTTTGAAACCCGTAAACCTATGTAACCGCTTAAGATCAGTGTTGAAACAAGTACTTTAAAATGGGCTAAACCACTGTGACACTTTCAAAAATTTTTTTTTTGCTTTTTCGATAGTTTATATATTCAAAAATATCCTGTAAAATCGGCAAGGTCGTATCTTGAATAGTAACTTAACTCAACGACCGACCAAATAGTTGAATACATTTGCTATACAATGGACTACGATCTTTTTGATTGGTTGAAAATTTTCAATTTGGCATTAACAAAATGACCATTTTTTTCGTAAAAAAAAACGATTTTTATAGAAAATATATTGTATGTATAGAAAATATATTTAAGTTTAATAAATTTTTTTTAATTTTTTTATTTCAGCTACTCATTCGACCGGAATCATGCCAGCAGTTGAGGCACTTTTTTTCGGCACTTCCGCAGACAACACAAAACTCCGTTATTTGTCAATATTTTTGTAAAAAAAAAAAATTTAATGTAGCTAAAAATATACTTTATTACGTCCATAGAACGTCGAAACATTCAATCTAGTACTTTCTTTTAAAAAAATTCACTTCACTTCACGACACTTATCTGAATGCCACAGAAGTTTCAGCATCATCATTGTCCTATGTAACTGGAAAAGCACCGTTAGATCAACTTTTGTGTTAATTGGGTCTTTTGCCTCACGTATGCAGTTTCAACTAAAGAGTAGTACTTTTAGTTGCTTCGATATAGCTGAAATATATCGTTAATTTTCTGCTGTATTCTGCGTCTCTTGGCGTTGTGTCTCTTTATCTGAAACAAGTGATTATTTTTTTGTCCTTTTTGTATGAGGTTGAAGCATCGAAAGCCTGAACCCCATGTCAGTGTGGAACTTTAATCTGAATTAAACAGTCATGTACCCTTCCCCTCTATACCACCGTCATTATCGGGAGGATGTGTGGGCAATGCTCATACGTTTGCGATAGTCTGAATGCATTCTGTTACAAGTTGCATTTATTTGACCCCACCTCTGTTGGTCTCTAATTCTGTCCCGTGCAATGTTTAGTATGCACTTGTTTGGTCCGCGTTCTAATAGTTCGTTTGGTTTTGAAGTTCTCTTCTTTGCTGCCGCACTCAGGCTTTTTGGGTTTCTATGTTTTTGGCAACTTTTTCACATACCGCATTCCACTTGTCTTTTGATTCAATTATTTGGTATACCAGATTTTCAGGTATTGGGTCCATACAGAATACACCCTTGAATTATCGCTTCTCTTGCTCGTATTGAGGACAATTTAATTTTTTACGTTCTCATCACCGCAAATACCGCTTATGATGACATATCATTTTCATGTTTGAAAAGTTTTAAATATACTTTCAAACAGGCATGCCCTGTAATAATTTGAGTTAAATAAAAATCGCCACTTTCAATGTGTCACTTTCAATACAATATTTGTGATTATCACACTGTTATTAGATGTTTGAGCTCCAATTTCCATACATTTCTCTGTTAATCTTGAAAATCAAGCATATTTGAGTAGGACGTTCTTTAAAGCAGATTTTCTACATTATGGATGACGATTTGACTGTACAATTTTAATAACTTTTACAAAAACTATTTTTTGCTCCATCTGAAGATTTGTAATTTTTCGAATGGTGGCTCTTTCGTAGTTAGTATAGCATTTTTAGCCATTCTTTACAAAGTAGTTAGAAGACTTTTCTCTGTCTGTCTAGTTTGAAATTAGTTTCCTAATGCGCCAATATCATCAAATGGTATGCTTTTGGTTATGCCTATAGTAGATAAACATCTCACACACTTCTTAACGAATCGATTTGTTTTTGCAGTCGTTGTTGATGGTTATCCCGGATTTACCCATTAATTTCTCTGTTTAGAATACTTACAATAAATCTATTTTTCATCGCCAGTGACAATTAGTTGCAAAAATGATTTTCTTTTCTGCTTTTGAAGCAAAATTTCTCAGGATTGTTTCGGTTTTCGCTTTTCATCGCTTTTAAATGGTCTAAAATTTTTTGTTGTGCAACATTTAACATGGCTCCCATTTGCTTTTAAATCAAAGTGTCAGCTTCATCCAATATACTCCTTCTTCTTTACTAGCGTAGACACTGCTTACGCAGTTATAACCGAGCTACCAACAGCGCGCCAGTCGTTTCTTCTTTTCGCTACGTGGCGTCAATTAAAGATTCCAAGCGAAGCTAGGTCCTTCTCCATCTGGTCCATCCAACGGAGTGGCGGTCTTCCTCTTCCTTTGGTTCCCCCGGAGAGTACTACGTCGAATACTTTCAGAGCTGAAGTATCTTGGTCCATTCGGACAACATGACCTAGCCAGCGTAGCCACAATCTTTTAATTCGCTGAACTATGGCAATGTTGTCGTACTCTCATACAGCTCATTGTTCAATCGGATGCAGTCTTCGCCGTAACCAATGCGCAAAGGACCATAAATCTTCCGCAAAACCTTCGAAAACTCGTTACATCGACTCATCAGATGTTGTCATCGTCCATGCCTCTGCCCAATATAGCAGTGACTTATAGTATACAGTTTAGTTTTTGTTTGTCGAGAGGGGACTTTACTTCTCAATTGCCTGCTCAGTCCGAAGTAGCACCTATTGGCAAGAGTTATTATGCGTTGGATTTCGAGGCTGACATTGTTGCTGCTGTTAATGCTGGTTCCAAGATAGACGAAATTATCTACAACTTGGAGTTTTGACTGTCAACAGTGACATGAGTGCCAAGTCGCAAGTTCGACAACTGTTTGTTTGATGGCAGATGTTATTTCGTCTTAATCTCGTTCACTACCAGAACCATTTGCTTTGCTGCCTTATCCATTCTGGAGAAAGCAGAACTACCGGCGCGGTTGTTAAGGCCAATGATATCAATATCAACGGCATACGCCAGCAGCTGTACACTCCTATAGAAGATTGTATCTTCGCTATTCAACTCTGCAGCTCGAATTATTTTCTCCAGCAGCAGATTGAAGAAGTCGCACGATAGGGATTGGAAACCCTGTTCGGTATCGAACGGCTCGGAGAGGTCCTTCCTGGTCCAGACGGAGCTTTCGGTATTGCTCAACGTCAGTTTACACAGCCATATTGGTTTTGCGGGGATACCAAATTCAGACATCGCGGCATAAAGGCAACTCCTTTTTATGCTGTCAAAAGCAGCTTTGAAATCGACGAAGAGGTGGTGGTGTGTCGATTGATTTGGCGTATGGTGAATATCTGGTCGGTTGTTGATTTTCCAGGTCTAAAGCAACACTGATAAGGTCCAATCAGTTTGTTGATAGTGGGCTTTAATCTTTCCCAGAGTACGCTCGATAGAACCTTGGCGCAGATTGTGGGATCTCCCTTTTTGTGGATTTGAGCATAGCACACTTAAATTCCAATCGTTGGGCATACTTTCGTCCGACCATATTTTACAAAGAAGCTGGTTCTTGCTCCTTATCAGTTCTTCGCCGCCGTGTTTCTTCGCCTTCTCCTAGCGTTATATTTTAACTGCTATTCAGCAGGCTGTAGAAGTGTTCCCTCCATAATTTAAGTATGCTCTGGGCATCGGTGACTAGATCACCTTTGGGAGTTCTACAAGAGTATGCTCCGGTATTCTGTAAACCGCCACATTTTTTTGTAGAGTTTTCGAGCGTTACCCCTGTCGGCCAGCTTATCAGCTCTTCGTCTTCACGCATTTCGGCCTCTCTTTTTTTTGCCTGCAAATGCGTCTCGCTTCCCTCTTCAACTCTCGGTATCTATCCCATCCCGCATGTGTTATGGATGATCGTAACGTTGCGAGGTAGGCAGTCTGTTTTCTCTCCGCTGCTACACGGCACTCCTCGTCGTACCAGCTGTTCTTTTGTATTTTCCGGAAATCAAAGGTTTCGATTGCAGCTGTACGTAAGGAGCTTGAAATGCCGTCCCACAGTTCTCTTATACCGAGTAGAAAATCGTTCGGCTGTCTGTTGTGATTGCAGCTTCTCGACGTCGAACCTTTCTTGTATGGTATTTGTTTACGTGCATTTTTTCCTGCGTAGAGCACCCGCCTCTTGGCTTCTTAACTTGGCTGCAACAAGGTAGTGGTTCGAGTCGTTGTTAGGACCTCGGAGCGTTTATGACAATATGATCGATCTGGCTGGAGGCTTTTCAATGCAGAGACAGCCAGTTAGTTTGATGAAGGGAAATCAGTGATATGTTGAAGAACTTCGCTTTAATACGGATTGCTAGACGTTCATTCACCAGACCAGGACTCGGCAACGGAGTCTTGCTCCCACCAATACACTACTATGAGCAAAAAATAGTAAGGCATTGTTGATAATTTTAAAATTCTTAATTTAATCTTCTACGTCGTGCCCCTCAAAGTAATCCGCCTTGGCCCTAACACACTTCAGCCAACGTTTTTCTCAATCCTTGGAACAGTATAAAAGTCAATTTTCGGAATAGCCTTCAATGCGCGTAGCGATTCACATTTAATGTCTTCATTTGACCCAAAACGGATTCCCCGGAGCGGTCTTTTGAGTTAGCTGAATAGCTGGAAATCACATAGAACTAAATCAGGAGAATACGGTGCTTGCGAAACGTTACTGGTTCAAAATTTGTCGAAAAACTTACGAAGAATCAATGCGGAATCAACTCGGAGTGCACCACACCTCGATAATCAAAGAAAACGCTCAACATAACATTGATTTTTGACCTGCTTTGACGTGGTTTTTTCAGCTTCGGCTAACCTTTGCCACGATATCGCGTCAGCATAGATCCAGAACTCATCGCCTGTAATAATACGTTTCATGACACCCTGGTAGTCGGAAAGCACTGTTTCACAGACTTTAACGCGACGCTGTGCTTTCACTTTTCTTAGGCCCAAATTATCTTTCTAAATGGTGCCCAATTATTATTCCGATATTCCAACGACACCAGAAAAATCTCTGACTTTTAATCGTCGATTCTCAAACACCAATTCCTTTATTTTATTCAGTTGATGAGGCAATACTATCCCAAACTCCCATATACTACATATAACGATTTTTGTTATTCTAGCTGAATATGTCAGTCAATGAGTTTTATTTATATACAAAAAAATTACTTCGAAATATGGTTACCTGAGCAATCTAAAACAAGTAAGGAAGGGCTAAGTTCGGCTGTCACCGAACATTTTATACTCTCGCATGATAAAGTGATAATCGAGATTTCATTATCAGTCATTTACATATTTTTCAAATACCGTATTTGTGTAAAGTTTTTATTCCGCTATCATCATTGGTTCCAATGTATATATTATACATTCAGATGGAATTCAAAATAGCGTTATATTGGAAGAAGGCGGGTTGTGAACCGATTTCACCCATTCGTACATGTTATCAAGGTGTTAAGAAAATATTATATACCGAATTTCATTGAAATCGGTCTATTAGTTCCTGAGATATGGTTTTTGGTCCATAAGTGGGCGACGCCACACCCATTTTCAATTTTTAAAAAAAGTTTGGATGCAGCTTTCTTCTGCCATTTCTTCCGTAAAATTTAGTGTTTCTGACTTTTTTGTTAGTCGGTTAACGCACTTTTAGTGATTTTCAGCATAACCTTTGTATGGAGGTGGGCGTGGTTATTATCCGATTTCTTCCATTTTTGAACTGTATATGGAAATGCCTGAAGGAAACGACTCTATAGAGTTTGGTTGAAATAGCTATAGTAGTTTCCGAGATATGTACAAACAACTTAGTAGGGGGCGGGGCCACGCCCACTTTTCCAAAAAAATTACGTCCAAATATGCCCCTCCCTAATGCCATCCTTTGTGCCAAATTTCACTTTAATATCTTTATTTATGGCTTAGTTATGATACTTTATAGGTTTTCGGTTTTCGTCATTTTGTGGGCGTGGCTGTGGGCCGATTTTGCCCATCTTCGAACTTAACCTTCTTATGGAGCCAAGAAGTACGTGTACTAAGTTTCATCATGATATATCAATTTTTACTCAAGTTACAGCTTGCACGGACGGACGGACAGACGGACATCCGGATTTCGACTCTACTCGTCACCCTGATCACTTTGGTATATATAACCCTATTTCTGACTCTTTTAGTTTTAGGACGTACAAACAACCGTTATGTAAACAAAACTATAATACTCTCCTTAGCAACTTTGTTGCGAGAGTATAATTACTGCAATCAGCTCTTGTCTTTTTCTCCGGTTGACTTAAAACCGTTCAGCTTGGTCAAAATTTGAAATTTGAATGAAACTATATGTACAAGTTTTCTTAAAAATTATGTAATTTAGCGCTGAATTAGAATGAAATTGGTTTTATCTTAGTCTAAACTTCATATCCGTAAAAAATAGATTCCGATCCTTTGGTTGATATTATACACATCAGCTCAATATATAATATTAAATTTAGTATCTTCGGTCAAGGTAATATCACTTTTCAAAAATATCTCATTTGAACGCTTTCGCTGACGCGAACTAAAATAAAGCAGTAAAGTCCAAGATTATGAGCTACAATATTTGTCAAGAAGATAACTTATTTGATCGTAATTTATTCACGATTTCACCGAATAATGGATGCTTAAATCTTTGACAACATTTTTCAAAATAAAGGTTTGCCAACACCCGAAGAAACTTCCCGGCTGTGATTCTTGCAAGCCCTTCCTTACTTGTTTAAATATAACATGGACTCGATTAAACAGTTTCCATAACCATCTCCTCCTGGACATCGAAGGTATGTTCAAACAAGAAAAAAAAGATTGAGTTTTAATAGTAAACAAGTAAGGAAGGGCTAAGTTCGGGTGTCACCGAACATTTTGTACTCTCGCATGGTAAAGTGATAATCGAGATTTCATTATCCGTCATTTAAATATTTTTCAAATACCGTATTTTTGTAAAGTTTTATTCCGTTATCATCATTGGTTCCTAATGTTTATACTCGTATTATACAGAGAAGGCATCAGATGGAATTCAAAATAGCTTTATATTGGAAGAAGGCGTGGTTGTGAACCGATTTCACCTATATTTCGTACATGTCATCAGGATGTTAAGAAAATATTATATACCGAATTTCATTGAAATCGGTCTACTAGTTCCTGAGATATGGTTTTTGGTCCATAAGTGGGCGGCGCCACGCCCATTTTCAATTTTTAAAAAAGCCTGGATGCAGCTTCCTTCTGCCACTTCTTCCGTAAAATTTAGTGTTTCTGACGTTTTTTATTAGTCGGTTAACGCACTTTTAGTGATTTTCAACATAACCTTTGTATGGGAGGTGGGCGTGGTTATTATCCGATTTCTTCCATTTTTGAACTGTGTATGGAAATGCCTGAAAAAAACGGCTCTGTAGAGTTTGGTTGACATAGCTATAGTAGTTTTCGAGATATGTACAAAAAACTTAGTAGGGGGCGGGGCCACGCCCACTTTTCCAAAAAAATTACGTCCAAATATGCCCCTTCCTAATGCGATCCTTTGTGTCAAATTTCACTTTAATATCTTTATTTATGGCTTAGTTATGACACTTTATTGGTTTTCGGTTTCCGCCATTTTGTGGGCGTGGCAGTAGGCCGATTTTGCCCATCTTCGAACTTAACCTTCTTATGGAGCCAAGGAATACGTGTACCAAGTTTCATCATGATAACTCAATTTTTACTCAAGTTACAGCTTGCACGGACGGACGGACAGACGGACGGGCAGACGGACGGACAGACGAACGGACAGACGGACGGACGGACAGACAGACATCCGGACAGACAGACATCCGGATTTCGACTCTACTCGTCGCCCTGATCACTTTGGTATACATAACCCTATATCTGACTCTTTTAGTTTTAGGACTTACAAACAACCGTTAATGAACAAAACTATAATACTCTCGTTAGCAACATTGTTGCGAGAGTATAATAAATTTTGGTACGGTTGGACTCTGCAAAACCGCTCAATTTAAATTTAAAAAATGCCGTTATTTTTTTAACACAGGTAACAGGTATAACAGGTAAACTGCCATATACGTAACTTTATGCATTTAAATTTTTTTGTAAATTTTGTAATAGATAGGTTGTGAGTTTAAATTTGAAAGTTCTTTAAATTAATTGCCATTACAAATTAAGTTACAAGTCGTTTTAATTTCATTACTCATTACATATACATATAATGGATATTTGATGATGCCTGCTCAAAGGAAAATAATAAAATTCATGTACAGAAACCAAATGGAGCGTCGACACAATGTCATTAACGCTGGAATTAATGGCTGTGTGTATACCACATACATACATACATATATAGCAGATATCAAATTGCATTTTGTGAGAAAGATATTTTTTATACAAAGTATACTATATGAGAATTTAAATATATAGCGAAATAAAACCCATAAGTTTTAATGTTAAGTCCAAAATACGCTACTTTTGCCTATGGGTTAAATGGGAACGGAACTCTGGTAAGTAATGCTATTTTCTCCATTAAAATGAAATTTAATATTCTTACAACACAATATTTCACACCGCAGTTTATTGAAATTAGAAAACAATTATCATTAAAAAATTATAAACATTGTGACAAAAGTACCGGGAAATTGTAAATAAAACGCAAAATATTTAATTAATCATCAACAATTCGTTCCCCGCTATGTTTCACGCGAAGTGAAGTATGATGGAAGATCTATCATGGTAGGGGTATGTTTTACCTGGTATGGTGTTCGTCCACTCTATAAGATTGATGAAATTTTAAACAAGGAGAAATACGTCGACATTCTAAAAAATGGCATGTTGCCAGAGGGCTGAGGAAAATTTACCTGCTTTATGGAAATTTCAACAAGATAACGATCAAAAGCATACGGCAAAGTTGATAGAAAAACGTTTTGATGAAAATTCCATCAATGATTTGAAGTGGCCATCGACCAGCACAAACTTCAACGCTATAAAACATCTCTTGGGTGATGTTAAAAAGCCGTAAGTACCAAAAATACTCCAAATATGGATGTACTTGTTGATGAAATTAGGACAACATGGCAGGCAACACTGTCAGAATCTTATAACGCCAATTCGCAATTAATGTGAACGATGTTAAACTAAAGGGGTTAAGCAACAAAATACTAATTGAAAAGAAGCAAATTTTTGTAATATCATTATTTTTTGCTGATAAAATATTTTCGTTTCTAATTAGTTGTCGCTCTCAAATCGTGGATTGTATATGTTTTTGTTTAAAATTCCATAACGGAAGCGAATTTTAAGCAAAATTTTTGCTATAAAAGTTTAAGTTTAACATAAGTTTCAATAAAATGAGTGAAAACACGTAAAAAATATGAGATTTTTTGGAAAATATCATCATTTACTTGAAAATAAGTGGCGTTTCTAATTAGTTGTCAACAGCTGTATATGTGTTTTATTTCTACTACTTTTAGAAAT
>NW_026090982.1:0-10298 GCF_024586455.1 Bactrocera neohumeralis
TTTAGACTATTTTTGTGGGGCTACGTCAAGTCCTAAAGTCTACAGAAATAAATAAGCAACTATTCCAGCTTTGGAAGACAACATTTCCGAAGAAATTCGGGCTATTCCGGGCTCGAAAAAGTTGCCCAAAAATTGGACTTTCCGAATGGACCACCTAAGACGCAGCCGCGGTCAACATTTAAATGAAATTATCTTCAAAAAGTAAATGTCATGAACCAATCTAACGTTTCAAATAAAGAACCGATGAGATTTTCAAATAGTTATCAAGCTCTTAAAAAATCACCCGATATGTATGTAGTAACCAAAAAAATCAATTCTACATCTTAATTTAAGATTGTAAAATTGTTCCAAATATACTGTCATAATGGCTATACGACAACTCTATGTCAACTCCAATAACATCAAAACGGCTAGTTAGCATAAAATGTAAAGTTCATATTTTTACGCTACCTGATATCGATTTCATATTGTGTATGTACCAAAAAATCAATTCTACACCTTAATTTAAGATTGTAAAATTGTTCCAAATACATTGTCGCTATTGCTATAGGACAACTCTATGACAACTCCAATAACATCAAAACGGCGAGTTAGCATAAATATGTAAAGTTCATATTTTTACGCAACTTGATATCGATTGCTTAATGTGTTTGTATCAAAAAATCGATTCTACACCTTAACTTAAGATTGTAAAATTGTTTCAAATACACTGTCATTATGGCTATACGACAACTCTATGACAACTCCAATAACATCAAAACGGCTAGTTAGCATAAATATGTAAAGTTCATATTTTTACGCAACTTGATATCGATTGCTTAATGTGTATGTACTAAAAAATCGATTCTACACCTTAATATAAGATTGTGAAATTGCTCCAAATACACTGTCGCTATTGCTATAGGACAACTCTATGACAACTCCAATAACATCAAAACGGCTAGTTAGCATAAATATGTAAAGTTCATATTTTTACGCAACTTGATATCGATTGCTTAATGTGTATGTATCAAAAAATCGATTCTACACCTTAACTTAAGATTGTGAAATTGTTCCGAATACACTCTCGATATGGCTATACGACAACTCTATGACAACTCCAATAACATCAAAACGGCTAATTAACATCAAAAATAAGTTCAAAAAATCGCTATTGCTATACGACAACTCTATGGAAACTCCAATAATATAAAACGGCTAATTAGTATAACAATGTAAAGTTCATATTTTTACGCAACTTGATATCGATTGCATATTGTGTATGTATCAAAAAATCTATTCTGCACCTTAATATAAGATTGTGAAATTGCTCCATAGGCACTGTCGCTATGGCTATACGACAACTCTATGACAACTCCAATAACATCAAAACGGCTAGTTAGCATAAATATGTAAAGTTCATATTTTTACGCAACTTGATATCGATTGCTTAATGTGTATGTATCAAAAAATCGATTCTACACCATAATATAAGATTGTGAAATTGCTCCAAAGACACTGTCGTTATGGCTATACGACAACTCTATGACAACTCCACTAACATCAAATCGGCTCGTTAGCATAAATATGTAAAGTTCATATTTTTACGCAACTTGATATCGATTGCGTAATGTGTGTGTACCAAAAAATCAATTCTACACCTTAATTAAGGATTGTAAAATTGTTCCATATACACTGTCGCTATGGCTATAGGACAACTCTATGACAACTCCAATAACATCAAAACGGCTAATTAGCAGCAGTGTGTAAAGTTCATATTTTTACGCAACTTGATATCGATTGCTTAATGTGTATGTACTAAAAAATCGATTCTACACCTTAATATAAGATTGTGAAATTTCTCCAAACACACTGTTGCTATGGCTATACGACAACTCTATGACAACTCCAATAACATCAAAACGGCTAGTTAGCATAAATATGTAAAGTTCATATTTTTACGCTACATGATATATTGCTTAATGTGTATGTATCAAAAAACCGATTCTACGCCGTATCTTAAGATTGTGAAATTGCTCCAATTACACTGTCGCTATTGCTATAGGGCAACTTTATGACAACACCAATAACATCAAAACGGCTAGTTAGCATAAATATGTAAGGTTCATATTTTTACGCAACTTGATAACGATTGCTTAATGTGTTTGTATCAAAAAATCGATTCTACACCTTAATATAAGATTGTGAAATTGCTCCAAATACACTGTCGTTATGGCTATACGACAACTCTATGACAACTCCAATAACATCAAAACGGCTAGTTAGCATAAATAAATAAAGTTCATATTTTTACGCAACTTAATATCGATTGCATAATGTGCATGTACCAAAAAATCAATTCTACACCTTAATTTAAGATTGTTAAATTGTTCCAAATACACTGTCGCTATGGCTATAGGACAACTCTATGACAACTCCAATAACATCAAAACGGCTAATTAGCATAAATATGTAAAGTTCATATTTTTACGCAACTTGATATCGATTGCTTAATGTGTATGTATGTATCAAAAAATCGATTCTACACCTTAATTTAAGATTGTGAAATTGTTCCAAATACACTGTCGCTATGTTATACACTGTCGTTATTGCTATACGACAACTCTATGACAACTCCAATAACATCAAAACGGCTAGTTAGCATAAATATGTAAAGTTCATATTTTTACGCAACGTGATAACGATTTCTTAATGTATATGTATCAAAAAATCGATTCTACACCTTAATATTAGATTGTGAAATTGCTCCAAATACACAGTCTCTATGGCTATACGACAACTCTATGACAACTCCAATAACATCAAAACGGCTAATTAGCATAAATATGTAAAGTTCATATTTTTACGCAACTTGATATCGATTGCTTAATGTGTATGTACCAAAAAATCGATTCTACACCTTAATATAAGATTGTGAAATTGTTCCAAATACACTGTCGCTATGGCTATACGACAACTCTATGACAACTCCAATAACATCAAAACGGCTAATTAGCATAAATATGTAAAGTTCATATTTTTACGCAACTTGATATCGATTGCTTAATGTGTATGTACCAAAAAATCAATTCTACACCTTAATTAAGATTGTTAAATTGTTCCAAATACACTGTCGCTATTGCTATAGGACAACTCTATGACAACTCCAATAACATCAAAACGGCTAATTAGCATAAATATGTAAAGTTCATATTTTTACGCAACTTGATATCGATTGCTTAATGTGTATGTACCAAAAAATCGATTCTACACCTTAATATAAGATTGTGAAATTGTTCCAAATACACTGTCGCTATGGCTATACGACAACTCTATGACAACTCCAATAACATCAAAACGGCTAATTAGCATAAATATGTAAAGTTCATATTTTTACGCAACTTGATATCGATTGCTTAATGTGTATGTATCAAAAAATCGATTCTACACCTTAACTTAAGATTGTGAAATTGCTCCAAAGACACTGTCGTTATGGCTACACGACAACTCTATGAAAGCTCCAATAACATCAAAACGGCTAGTTAGCATAAATATGTAAAGTTCATATTTTTACGCAACTTGATATCGATTGCATAATGTGTATGTACCAAAAAATCAATTCTACACCTTAATTTAGGATTGTTAAATTGTTCCAAATACACTGTCGCTATGGCTATAGGACAACTCTATGACAACTCCAATAACATCAAAACGGCTAGTTAGCATAAATATGTAAAGTTCATATTTTTACGCAACTTGATATCGATTGCTTAATGTGTAAGTATCAAAAAATCGATTCTACACCTTAATTTAAAATTGCAAAGTTGTTCCAAATACACTGTCGCTATGGCTATAGGACAACTCCATGAAAACTCCAATAACATCAAAACGGCTTGTTAGCATAAATATGCAAAGTTCATATTTTTACGCAACTTGATATCGATTGCTTAATGTGTATGTACCAAAAAATCGATTCTACACCTTAATTTAAGATTGTGAAATTGTTCCAAATACACTGTCGCTATGGCTATACGACAACTCTATGACAACTCCAATAACATCAAAACGGCTAGTTAGCATAAATATGTAAAGTTCATATTTTTACGCAACTTGATATCGATTGCTTAATGTGTATGTATCAAAAAATCGATTCTACACCTTAACTTAAGATTGTGAAATTGTTCCAAATACACTGTCGTTATGGCTATACGACAACTCTATGACAACTCCAATAACATCAAAACGGCTAATTAGCATAAATATGTAAAGTTCATATTTTTACGCAACTTGATATCGATTGCTCAATGTGTATGTACCAAAAAATTCAATTCTATACCTTAATATAGGATTGTGAAATTGATCCAAATACACTGTCGCTATGGCTATAGGACAACTCTATGACAACTCCAATAACATCAAAACGGCTAGTTAGCATAAATATGTAAAGTTCATATTTTTACGCAACTTGATATCGATTGCTTAATGTGTATGTATCAAAAAATCGATTCTACACCTTAACTTAAGATTGTGAAATTGCTCCAAAGACACTGTCGTTATGGCTATACGACAACTCTATGACAACACCAATAACATCAAAACAGTTAGCATAAATATGTAAAGTTCATATTTTTACGCAACTTGATATCGATTGCTTAATGTGTATGTACCAAAAAATCAATTCTATTTAATTCTTAACATATTATGGTGTAATTGCTCCAATTACATTGTCGTTATAGCTATACGACAACTCTGTGAACACTTCAATAACATCAAAACGGCTAATTAGCATAAATATGTAAAGTTCATATTTTTACGCAACTTGATATCGATTGCTTAATGTGTATGTATCAAAAAATCGATTCTACACCTTAATTTAAGATTGTGAAATTGTTCCAAATACACTGTCGCTATGGCTATAGGACAACTCTATGACAACTCCAATAACATCAAAACGGCTAGTTAGCATAATTATGAAAAGTTCACAATTTTACGCATCTTGATATCGATTTCTTAAGTGTGTATGTATAAAAAAATCGATTCTACACCTTAATATAAGATTGTGAAATTGCTCCAAATACACTGTCGCTATGGCTATACGACAACTCTATGACAACTCCAATAACATCAAAACGGCTAGTTAGCATAAATATGTAAAGTTCATATTTTTACGCATCTTGATATCGATTGCTTAATGTGTATGTATCAAAAAATCGATTCTACACCTTAATATAAGATTGTGAAATTGTTCCAAATACACTGTCGCTATGGCTATAGGACAACTCTATGACAACTCCAATAACATCAAAACGGCTAGTTAGCATAAATATGTAAAGTTCATATTTTTACGCAACTTGATATCGATTGCTTAATGTGTATGTATCAAAAAATCAATTTTACACCTTAATTTAAGAATGCAAAGTTGCTCCAAATACACTGTCGTTATGGCTATACGACAACTCTATGACAACTCCAATAACATCAAAACGGCTAATTAGCATAAATATGTAAAGTTCATATTTTTACGCAACTTGATATCGATTGCTTAATGTGTATGTACCAAAAAATCGATTCTACACCTTAATTTAAGATTGTGAAATTGATCCAAATACACTGTCGCTATGGCTATAGGACAACTCTATGACAACTCCAATAACATCAAAACGGCTAGTTAGCATAAATATGTAAAGTTCATATTTTTACGCAACTTGATAAAGATTGCTTAATGTGTATGTACCAAAAAATCGATTCTACACCTTAATTAAGATTGTGAAATTGTTTCAAATATAGTGTCGCTATGGCTATACGACAACTCTATGACAACTCCAATAACATCAAAACGGCTAGTTAGCATAAATATGTAAAGTTCATATTTTTACGCAACTTGATATCGATTGCTTAATGTGTATGTATCAAAAAATCGATTCTACACCTTAATTTAAGATTGTGAAATTGTTCCAAATACACTGTCGCTATTGGCTATACGACAACTCTATGACAACTCCAATAACATCAAAACGGCTAATTAGCATAAATATGTAAAGTTCATATTTTTACGCAACTTGATATCGATTGCTTAATGTGTATGTATCAAAGAACCGATGCTACACTCTAACTGAAGATTGTAAAATTGCTCCAAATACACTGTCGTTATGGCTATACGACACCTCTATGACAACTTCAATAACATCAAAACGGCTAGTTAGCATAAATATGTAAAGTTCATATTTTTACGCATCTTGATATCGATTGCATAATGTGTATGTACCAAAAAATCGATTCTACACCTTAATTTAAGATTGTTAAATTGTTCCAAATACACTGTCGCTATTGCTATAGGACAACTCTATGACAACTCCAATAACATCAAAACGGCTAATTAGCATAAATATGTAAAGTTCATATTTTTACGCAACTAGATATCGATTGCTTAATGTGTATGTACTAAAAAATCGATTCTACACCTTAATATAAGATTGTGAAATTGTTCCAAATACACTGTCGCTATGGCTATACGACAACTCTATGACAACTCCAATAACATCAAAACGGCTAGTTAGCATAAATATGTAAAGTTCATATTTTTACGCAACTTGATATCGATTGCTTAATGTACCAAAAAATTTGATTCTTCAACTTAATTTAAGATTGTGAAGGTGTTCCACACCATTATTTAAGATTGTGAAATTGTTCCAAATACACTGTCGTTATTGCTATAGGACAACTCTATGACAACTCCAATAACATCAAAACCGCTAGTTAGCATAAATATGTAAATTTCATATTTTTACGCAACTTGATATCGATTGCTTAATGTCTATGTACTAAAAAATCGTTTCTACACCTTAATTTAAGATTGTTAAATTGTTACAAATACACTGTCGCTATTGCTATACGACAACTCTATGACATTCCAATAACATCAAAACGGCTAGTTAGCATAAATATGTAAAGTTCATATTTTTACGCAACTTGATATCGATTGCTTAATGTGTATGTATCAAAAAATCGATTCTACACAGTAACTTTAGATTGTGAAATTGTTTCAATTATACTGTCATTATGGCTATACTCCAACTAATAATATCAAAACGGCTAGTTAGCATAAATATGTAAAGTTCATATTTTTACGCAACTTGATATCGATTGCTTAATGTGTATGTACTAAAAAATCGATTCTACACCTTAATATAAGATTGTGAAATTGTTCCAAATACACTGTCGCTATTGCTATAGGACAACTCTATGACAACTCCAATAACATCAAAACGGCTAGTTAGCATAAATATGTAAAGTTCATATTTTTACGCAACTTGATATCGATTGCTTAATGTGTATGTATCAAAAAATCGATTCTACAGCATAACATAAAATTGTGAAATTGTCCAAATACACTGTCGCTATGGCTATACGACAACTCTATGACAACTCCAATAACATCAAAACGGCTAGTTAGCATAAATATGCAAAGTTCATATTTTTACGCAACTTGATATCGATTGCTTAATGTGTATGTACAAAAAATCGATTCTACACCTTAATTAAGATTGTGAAATTGTTCCAAATACACTGTCGCTATGGCTATAGGACAACTCTATGACAACTCCAATAACATCAAAACGGCTAATTAGCATAAATATGTAAAGTTCATATTTTTACGCAACTTGATATCGATTGCTTAATGTGTATGTATCAAAAAATCGATTCTACACCTTAATTTAAGATTGTAAAATTGCTCCAAATGCACTGTCGCTATTGCTATAGGACAACTCTATGACAACTCCAATAACATCAAAACGGGTAATTAGCAAAAATATGTAAAGTTCATATTTTTACGCATCTTGATATCGATTGCTTAATGTGTATGTACTAAAAAATCGATTCTACACCTTAATATAAGATTGTAACATTGTTCCAAATACACTGTCGCTATGGCTATACGACAACTCTATGACAACTCCAATAACATCAAAACGGCTAGTTAGCATAAATATGTAAAGTTCATATTTTTACGCAACTTGATATCGATTGCTTAATATGTATCAAAAAAATTCTTCACCTTAATAAGATTGTGAAATTTTCCAAATACACTGTCGCTATTGCTTTAGGACAACTCTATGACAACTCCAATAACATCAAAACGGCTAATTTGCATAAATATGTAAATTTCATATTTTTACGCAACTTGATATCGATTGCTTAATGTGTATGTATCAAAAAATCGATTCTATACCTTAGTATAAGATTGTTAGATTGTTCCAAATACACTGTCGCTATGGCTATACGACAACTCTATGACAACTCCAATAACATCAAAACGGCTAATTAGCATAAATATGTAAAGTTCATATTTTTACGCAACTTGATATCGATTGCTTAATGTGTATGTACAAAAAATCGATTCTACACCTTAATTTAAGATTGCAAAATTGTCATAAATACACTGTCGCTATGGCTATAGGACAACTCTATGACAACTCCAATAACAGCAAAACGGCTAGCTGGCATAAATATGTAAAGTTCATATTTTTACGCATCTTGATAAAGATTGCTTAATGTGTATGTACCAAAAAATCGATTCTACACCTTAATAAGATTGTGAAATTGTTCCAAATACACTGTCGCTATTGCTATAGGACAACTCTATGACAACTCCAATAACATCAAAACGGCTAGTTAGCATAAATATGTAAAGTTCATATTTTTACGCAACTTGATATCGATTGCTTAATGTGTATGTATCAAAAAATCGATTCTACACCTTAATTTAAGATTGTGAGGCTGTTCCAAATAAATTGTCGCTATTGCTATAGGACAACTCTATGACAACTCCAATAACATCAAAACGGCTAATTAGCATAAATATGTAAAGTTCATATTTTTACGCAACTTGATATCGATTGCTTAATGTGTATGTATCAAAAAATCGATTCTACACCTTAATATAAGACTGTGAAATTGGTCCAAATCCACTCTCGCTATGGCTATACGACAACTCTATGACAACTCCAATAACATCAAAACGGCTAGTTAGCATAAATATGTACAGTTCATACTTTTACGCATCTTGATATCGATTGCTTAATAAATATGTATGTACCAAAACATCGATTCTACACCTTAATATAAGATTGTGAAATTGCTCCAAATACACTGTCGTTATGGCTATACGACAACTCTATGACAACTCCAATAACATCAAAACGGCTAGTTAGCATAAATATGTAAAGTACATATTTTTACGCAACTTGATATCGATTGCTTAATGTGTATGTATAAAAAATCGATTCTACACCTTAACTTAAGATTGTGAAATTGTTCCAAATACACTGTCGCTATTGCTATAGGACAACTCTATGACAACTCCAATAACATCAAAACGGCTAATTACCAGCAATATGTAAAGTTCATATTTTTACGCAACTTGATATCGATTGCTTAATGTGTATGTACTAAAAAATCGATTCTACACCTTAATATAAGATTGTGAAATTGCTCCAAATACACTGTCGTTATGGCTATGCGACAACTCTATGAAAGCTCCAATAACATCAAAACGGCTAGTTAGCATAAATATGTAAAGTTCATATTTTTACGCAACCTGATATCGATTGCTTAATGTGCATGTATCAAAAAATCGATTCTACACCTTAATATAAGATTGTAAAGTTGTTCCATATATACTGTCGCTATTGCTATAGGACAACTCTATGACAACTCCAATAACATCAAAACGGCTAGTTAGCATAAATAAGTAAAGTTCATATTTTTACGCAACCTGATATCGATTGCTTAATGTGCATGTATCAAAAATCGATTCTACACCTTAATATAAGATTGTGAAGTTGTTCCATATACACTGTCGCTATTGCTGTAGGACAACTCTATGACAACTCCAATAACATCAAAATGGCTAGTTAGCATAAATATGTAAAGTTCATATTTTTACGCAACCTGATATCGATTGCTTAATGTATATGTACCAAAAAATCTATTCTACACCTTAATATAAGATTGTGAAATTGATCCAAATACACTGTCGCTATGGCTATACGACAACTCCATAACAACTCCAATAACATCAAAACGGCTAGTTAGCATAAATATGTAAAGTTCATATTTTTACGCAACTTGATATCGATTGCTTAATGTGTATGTACCAAAAAATCAATTCTACACCTTAATATAAGATTGTGAAATTGCTCCAAATACACTGTCGTTACGGCTATGCGACAACTCTATGAAAGCTCCAATAACATCAAAACGGCTAGTTAGCATAAATATGTAAAGTTCATATTTTTACGCAACCTGATATCGATTGC
>NW_026090983.1:0-10240 GCF_024586455.1 Bactrocera neohumeralis
GGGGAAAAAATTTTTAAAAAAAAATACGGTATTTGGAAAAATATGTAAAATACTTTAGAAATCTCGATTAAAATTTCTTCCCATGGGAGAGTATAAAAATTTGGACACCCAACTTACCCCTTCCTTTTTAACAGTTAATTTTATATTCTAGTCTAATGGTATTCAATTTCCGGTTATTAAATTAATAATAGCCGCTTTTGTCACAATGTCAAAGAGTCATGAAAAAAGCAGAAGTATTAGTGAAAGTTGTCGAATATTGAGACGTGAAGTAATGAAAATATCTTTAGAAGGAAGTTGTACCGCTTCACAGCCGAATTCTGTCAATCTAACCGAGCTTAGGTGCAGTCGAGTAAAGTGATTTACATCAGTTTGCAACATTAGTGTTGTTGAGAGTTTTCTCTTCTTCTTTGCTCATACTACCGCATGAAAGTAAGATAGATGAAAGGGTGTATAGAAATCCAATAACTATAATAAAATAAAACAGATTAACGGACTAGACTCAGAGACCAAGGGGACCAGATCTTGGTGCTCGGCTGCTGCCAAAAGAGATGTTCACATGCGTTTGTTCTTCAAAATGGTCGGGAGTTCTGAACATAATATTAATATATTTGTATATATGTATAATTTGAAAGAGTATTTCAATATTCTTCAATTATTTTCCGAAGAGAGCTAGTCTTGAGCTCTATCGTACTTAAATAACTACGCTGGAGAGACTTTTAAAATTCGAAAAACAATACTCGCATTTACGGGAAGTGTCTTCTAAAGACCCAACTTATGTTTCGACTTTTAGAAAAAGCTCGTTTGAAGCTAACGAAACAGTTTCTCTGATCACAAAAGATCACTAAATTTATATCATGTCAAGGTATGAACACACATAGTTCCATCACATAAAAAATATTAATAATATCATTGTGTTCTTAACAATGTTGTGAGTTCTTTAAAAGTACCGTTATCTTAGGAAACAAAATAAATAAAAAATAAAGTTTTACTAAACTCATTTATATTGAGTTTATTAACAATCTTGTCAGGGGTATTTTATTGCGGCGCTTATGTGTGCGCAGATGAATTTTGAACATCAAAATGAAATGAACTATGCTTGCTTGCTGTCTTCATTTGCATAGCCATAAATAGACACACACGCACAGCAGCACGCATAACTTCCACACGTTGGCTATGTGTGCGCTTAAACGTGGATTTTATAGAATACCAGTGTTTCTAGTTGAATATAAGGGACACTCGCTATTCATTTGGAATTTTAAATACTGGTATCTATCTATCAGCATGCAACTGTTGTGGAATCAGTGACTAAGCGCCTTAAAGTATACTAAGAATGTGAGTGCGCAGTCTGATTGATGTTTATTATGAATTTTAAAATAACTGCACATTTAAAAAGTAGTGAAATGATAAATTATGGAATACATTAACCATTTGATTTCGATTCATAAAATACCTGAAAGTATTTTCACTTTAAATAAGTGTGATCCAGGCAATAGGAAATCAAACAACCGATTGAATGTTTTCAGATTTTAGATTTTGGGCTTACATTTTGCTCATTGAAAACTCGAAGCAAAGTTACAATGGAAAATTTTGTAAACGTTTTTATACTCTTGCAACCAATTGCTACGGAGTATTATAGTTTTGCTCACCTAACGGTTGCACATATAACCTAAAACTATGCGAGATAGATATAGAGTTATATATATATATAAATGATCAAGATGACGAGAAAGTCCGTTCGTCTAGCAGTGCAAGCTTTAATTTGAGGTAAAATTGAGATATCTGGATAAAGGAAGCTAGTTATGTGAATGTCATAGCATAAAAAACAAGAAAAAAACGATTAACTTCGGTTGCACCAGTAAATACCCTTACAAGGTGCATTTATGTTAGTAACTATGTGTTCAGTTTGTATGGAAGCTATATGCTATAGTTAACCGATCCGACCAATTTCTTCGGTTTCCATACAAGCATTTCCATACAAGCATTTGATTCCGATCGTTCAGTTTGTATGGCAGCTATATGTTATAGTGGTCCGATATCGGCCGTTCCGACAAATGAGCAGCCTCTTGAAGAGAAATAGGGTTTGCAAAATTTCAAAAACGATATCTTAAAAAACGAGGATATTTCTTAATATACAAAAATACAGAGGACACCCCAATGCCCTAGCCAATATGATCTTATAAAATTTTTAAGGGTCCCGACGATTCCTTATGGGTGTTCAAACCGGGGCAAATTTAATATACCCTTTCAAGATAAAAAGGGGTTTTTGGGAATCACCATCCCGCCCCCCAAAATCCCCAAACCAAAAAAACATATAAAATGCCAAACTCAAAAATTAAAAATTATTAAAGAGGATCGGTAGGGGGGATTGTGGGGAAAATTTTTAAAGGAGGTCCCACTGATTTAAAATTATATAAAACTTCAGGCATTTAAAATGACAAGCCCGTCAAACCTATAACGTTAAAAACTACTAAAAGAGCGATAAATCAAAACTAAATACCCCGAACATTAAATTTTACCAGAGAGGTATGAGGGGTTTTTGACAGAGGTCAAACGCAAAAATTGAAAAACCAAAAACCATCCTACCCCCACATTGCAAATTTTTAAACCCACTTGTTTCTTCTTTTTCATACACAAACCAAAAAGCAATTTTTAAAAGGAAAAATTTTGACGAATAAAATTTTAGTGGGGCCACCATGACAAAAAATTTCGTGTTACCTACAGGATTTTTGACAAAAAATGCGAAATGGGGATTTTGTAAAATAAATTAGATAAATTTCCCTTTTTAATGGTATGTCTGATGTCAAAAGGGGTTGAATTGACCTTTTTCCCTTGGCCACATTTATTTTTTAAAATTTTTGAATTTGGGGGATGACTTTTCCCTTAACAGCCAAGGGAGTTATGCCAAGAAAATAAGGGGCATATTTTCCCAACATTTACTTGTGTTTAAAAAAAATTTTTGGAAAAAACCTGAAAGCCCCATATAACTAAATGGAATTTCGAACCCCCCGGTTGACTTGCCTAAATGATTGGTTTTTTTAACCGGTTTCGGATCTTATCTGTTTAAAATGACCGGGCACCGAACAGCCCCTTTTTCACAAATTTTGCATATTAAATGAAAAAACCCGGAAAATAATTAATTTTGGGAAAATTTTAAACCTTCATAACATTTTTTGGGGGCAAAACAATGCTTGTTTAAATTTTTGCCCCGAAAATTACTACAGGAAAAATTTATTTTGGGTGTGGTAAAAATACCGCTCAAGAAGTTTTAGGTTAAAAAACGGATATTGATGAATTATTTAGATAAAATTTAAAAAATTTTTTAAGGGGAAAAAATTTTTGTATTCCCATTCCCAATTTTTAAAAAATAAGATAAAAACCAAAATATTATTTGAGTTGGGTTTTTTAGTAATTTTTAATTTGGGGTTTTACCTAAGATGGGGGGCCCCCTTTTTTTTTCAGGACCCACAAGCTTTCTATGCCCTATATGGGTGAAAAATCATCCCAAGAAACCCTTTGTTATAGCGAGGGTTAAAAACTTATTAGGGGGAACGGCCACTGTATGAATATTTTAACCCAGGGGGCTCTTTTACTTTTGGGATCCTTTTTATAACTTTAACCCCTTTTGTCAATGGATCCCGATTTCACCCATCTGCAAACCAAACTTTAATTGCCAATAAATTTTCCCAAATTTCATCATGATATAATATTTTACCCTGAACAGGGATATTGTTTGTCCAAGTTTTTAATCCATAGAAGGGGTCGGAGACCCAATAAAAATATAAATGAAAATATGTTTAGCTGAGTAATTAAAAAAGGGCCTCATCTTTTTGTCTGTCTGTTTAATATTGGGTACAACCAGTTCCCGTTTTAAGAATCCTTTTTAAAATTTTCAAAGTCATTTTTCAAGAAGCTCCTTTGTCGGGAAACCGAATTTGGACTACCAACATATATGCCTCAAACGAACGGGTTTGGGAAACAATTGTATGGAAAATTTTTAATTTGGGAAAAGTTCTTTACAAAAAGGGGAAAAATAACTTTGGAAGCTGTGTGTTCGGAAGGGAAAATTTTCCAAATTTCTTCCTGGGGGGGGGTTTGGGTATAGGGCGTCGATGACGGTTGTATGACCGCTCGGCCCGCGAAGTTTGATTGTTGAGCTTCTGGATCGCCTTCATCGTCATCTGTACTTTCATCGCTTTCTTCTCCCACCATCGTTTACGTTAAACGGGAGTTTCATCGACAATATCATCATCATCACTGAAGTCTATATCAGAATGATCTAAAATGTCTGAGACTGCTTCAACGTCATCGCTGTTGCCCCAAATCCGAAAAATCTTCCTAGAAATTGGGAAGATAACACATTTGGTGAGCATGCAAAAGAAAACTGTATTCTGTGCCTGAATAACACAATTGTGATGTCTGTGCTTTACGACCCTCAATTAATAATAACTATGTATCAACAAATTTATTTAAATGAGCACAATCACTTCAGAAATTTTATTTTAACTTCAATCACTATCATAATTTTTTAGTTTTATATGTTTAAAAGAATAAAAACACTCACCACGTGGACATAAGGTCTAAGCTTGCTAAATTACTCTTTGAACCTAAAGCCTGTGATCCGCTATTTATCGTTCAAATGTTTTTTTTTTTTGCAGTTCTATTGAAAAACAGTGCTCACAATCACTACTTGCAGGTTAACACATGAAAAATAAATTTTTTAGATAGTTTCCTGTAGTAAAACCAGATCTCACAATTGTTATAGCTAAGTCTGAAAGGGTTATGGGTGTTTCAAACTTCGTGACAAACTTAATATACCTGCCTAGGTATAATAAATATGTATTTAATACAACATACATATTTATGTGTTAATGAATCTGATATCATAGTAACTACTATATAGTTGGAATAATGTCTAGTCATTTGCATGTTTAGTTAAATGAATTAAATCAAATGACTTGAGTAAGCTGATTTAGTAATTTTTCTCCGTCTGGTCGCATTCAGGGGTTTAACGGAGAGGAAAATCAACAAACTACATGGGTAAAAAATTGCTATATTTACATAGAATTTACAGTGGTAATAAATTTAGAGCATTCTTACAAGTGATTTTGTACACTCTGTGTTACTCATCCGACATGGTGATTTACAAGCGCATTTTATGCTTAGGTTTAACCGCAGTTTATGGAAAAATCAAACAAATATTTTTTTATTTACTTTTTTGAGATAAAAAATTTGAGGGATCATGGGAAACATAATAAATTTATATGGGCAAAATTAAATGATTTTACAAAAAAGAAAAAATCAACTGAAACTTCAGTAAACGTTTTGCAAAAGAAAATCACGGCGGTCACCTTCTTCTTCTTCTTAATTACATAACAACAGCGCCAGTCGTTCTTCTTTCGCTACGTGGCGCCAATTGGATATTCAAGCGAAGCCAAAGGTCCTTCTCCACTTCTGGTCCTTCCAATTTGGAGTGAGGTCTTCCTCTTCCTCTGCTTCCCCCGGCGGGCTGCGTCGAATATTTTCCAGAGCTGGGTGTTTTCGTCCATCCGGACAACATGACCTAGCCAGCGTAGCCGCTGTCTTTTAGTTCGCTGAACTATGTCGATGTCGTCGTATATCTCGTACAGCTCATCGTTCCATCGAATGCGGTATTCGCCGTGGCTAACACGCAAAGACCATAAATCTTTCGCAGAACTTTTCTCTCGAAAACTCGCAGCGTCGACTCATCCGTTGTTGACATCGTCCAAGATTCTGCACCATACAGTAGGACGGGAATTATGAGTGACTTATAAAGTTTGGTTTTTGTTTGTCGAGAGAGGACTTTGCTTCTCAGTTGCCTACTCAGTCCGAAGTAGCACCTGTTGGCAAGAGTTATGCTGCGTTGGATTTCAAGGCTGACATTGTTGGTGGTGTTACGCTGGTTCCAAAGATAGACGAAATTATCTACGACTTCAAAGTTATGACTGTCAACAGTGACGTGAGAGCCAAGTCGCGAGTGAGACGACTGTTCCTGTCCCTCGTTCACTGCCAGACCCATTGTCTGTGCTTCCTTGTCCAGCCTGGAGAAAGCAGTGAACGGCGCGAATTATTTGAGGCCCGATGATATCAATATCATCGGCATACGCCAACAGTCTGTACACTCTTATAGAAGATGGTACCTTCTCTATTTAGTTCTGCAGCTCGAACTATTTTCTCCAAAAGCAGGTTGAAAAAGTCGCACGATAGGGAATCGCCTTGTCTGAAACCTCGTTTGGTATCGAACGGCTCGGAGAGGTCCTTCCCGATCCTGACGGAGCTTTTGGTGTTACTCAACGTCAGTTTACACAGCCGTATTAGTTTTGCGGGGATACCAAATTCAGACATCGCGGCATAAAGGCAGCTCCTTTTCGTGCTGTCGAAAGCAGCTTTGAAATCGACGAAGAGGTGGTGTGTGTCGATTCTCCTTTCACGGGTCTGTTCCAAGATTTGGCGCATGGTGAATATCTGGTCGGTTGTTGATTTGCCAGGTCTGAAGCCACACTGATAAGGTCCAATCAGTTTGTTGACGGTGGGCTTTAATCTTTCACACAATACGCTCGATAGAACCTTATATGCGATGTTGAGGAGGCTAATCCCACGGTAGTTGGCGCAGATTGTGGGGTCTCCTTTTTTATGGATTGGGCATAGCACACTTAAATTCCAATCGTTGGGCATGCTTTCGTCCGACCATATTTTACAAAGAAGCTGATGCATGCACCTTATCAGTTCTTCGCCGCCGTGTTTGAATAGCTCGGCCGGCAATCCGTCGGCCCCTGCCGCTTTGTTGTTCTTCAGGCGGGCAATTGCTATTCGAACTTCTTCATGGTCGGGTAATGGAACGTCTGCTCCATCGTCATCGATTGGGGAATCGGGTTCTCCTTCTCCTGGTGTTGTGCGTTCACTGCCATTCAGCAGGCTGGAGAAGTGTTCCCTCCATAATTTAAGTATGCTCTGGGCATCAGTGACTAGATCACCTTTGGGGGTTCTACAGGAATACGCTCCGGTCTTGAAACCTTCCGTAAGCCGCCGCATTTTTTCGTAGAATTTTCGAGCATTACCCCTGTCGGCCAGCTTATCAAGCTCTTCGTACTCACGCATTTCAGCCTCTTTCTTCTTCTGTCTACAAATGCGTCTCGCTTCCCTCTTCAACTCTCGGTATCTATCCCATCCCGCACGTGTAGTGGTCGATCGTAACGTTGCGAGGTAGGCAGCCTGTTTTCTCTCCGCTGCGACACGGCACTCCTCGTCGTACCAGCTGTTCTTTTGCACTTTCCGGAAAACCAAATGGTTTCGGCTGCAGCTATTATTGCAAAGAGTTTAAAATGCCGTCCCACAGTTCCTTTATACCGAGTTGTTGACGAGTGCTCTCAGAGAGCAGGAGTGCAAGCCGAGTAGAAAATCGTTCGACTGTGTGTTGTGATTGCAGCTTCTCGCGTCGAACCTTCCTTGTGTTTGGTGGCGCGCGTTTTTTACTGCACAGAGGCGGGTGCGAATCTTAGCTGCAACAAGACAGTGGTCCGAGTCGATGTTAGGACCGGAGCGCACGCACATCTAAAACACTGGAGACGTGTCTTCCGTCTATCAAATGATCGATCTGGTTAGTGGTTTTCGATCCGGAGACAGCCAGGCATGAATTATAATATGCTGGAATCTAGTACTACAGATAACCATATTGCGGGCCCCGGCGAAGTCAATCAGCCTCAACCCATTTGGGGATGTTTCGTCGTGGAGGTTGAATTTACCGACAGTAGTGCCAAATATAACTTCTTTGCCCACCCTGGCGTTAAAGTCGCCTGGCACGATTTTGACATCGTGGCGGGGGCAGCTCTCGCGAGCGCGCTCAAGCGCTCATAGAAGCGCATCTTTGAGGTCCATCGTCCTTCTCTTCCGTGGGGCGTGGGCGCAATCAGCGATATGTTGAAGAACCTCGCTTTGATGCGGATTGTGGCCTAGACGTTCATTCACCACCCAGTGAATGATAGTGCGCGCGACAGAGTCTCTCTCCACCACGAATCCTACACCAAACTTGCGCTCCTTTATATGGCCACTGTAGTAAATGTCACAAGGACCTACTCGTCTCTGTCCTTGTCCCGTCCATCGCATTTCTTGGACGGCGGTGATGTCAGCCTTTGTCTTTACGAGGACATCAACCAGCTGGGCAGCGGCACCTTCCCAATTAAGGGACCGGACATTCCAGGTGCATGCCCTCAATTCGTAGTCCTTATTTCGTTTGCCATGGTCGTCCTCAAAAGAGGGTTTTCTCATCCGAGGCTGTTTGTCGTTATTCATTGGGGTAGGCTTGTGACGTGGCGGGTCCCAAACCTATGCACAACCCTTGTAGGGAATGTTTCGCCTTCTCACTTTAGCTCGCCTTCGAACCGATGTTCTTAGGCTACCCAGAGGATACTTGGTCAAAAGACCGGAAGTAGTGAGCTGCTTGAGCCATGTGTAAAAGAATCGTTTCCTGGCCTCCCAAGTGAATGCGATCAGAGAACTTTTCGTCACTTACGTGAACTTCTACACATGACCCCATCCTCTAATGTCGCCCTAATGTACATAATAATACAAAAAATTCGCACACCACAGTAATTCTTGACCAATAAAAGTAGGTGGCAAATGAGGGAAGATTGAAATGCACGTACAAAGGGAAGAAAAAAGCTTGTTAGCGAATGTATACATTCATACATATATGAATACGTACATGCATATGCTTATCCATGGATAAACTCAGAGTGCGCTGCTGGGCGGAAGTACAGTTCTGACACTGCTTCTGTTGGGAGAAATTGAGCAAATTTGTGCTTTCAATATGAATATGTAGATGAACATATGTATGTGCAAATGACGATCTTTTATTGGTAAATTTACTCTTCAAATTTCAGTCGACTTTAACTTGAGACTTTACGTATTCAAATCAGTGTTGCTGCAATTCATACGTTCCACTAACATCCAACAAACCTGCATGGTAAGGTATTTTGCATTCTCTAAGAAAATTAACCATAGTAATTTATATGTTTGTTCTACCATCAGAAAGTAGAGATTAAAATGGAAAATAGAAATTACAGACTTAAAAAGAAATTGGATATTTTGTTATGAGAATTTTTAGTCATAAGGGTGTCTCTTTTTAATTTGAAGTAGAAATAAGGTTTCCTCCTTAATATTTCAATTAAAAAAAAGTAAATAAATTATACTCTTATAACTTGCGCAGCTCAAAGCCGGGGAAGTAGCTTCAGGTGTTAGCAAAACTTTTAAAATAAATATAAAATGGGAAAGAATTCAACACTCCTGTTCGCGAAATGATTACGATCCGGTCATGAAAAAAGATAGTTTTATAACTACATATGCGAAAAATACGGCTGAAATCAATCTCAAATTTTTAGAGGATGGAATTCATCATTATGATAGCAGTTGGTTGATTTAGGATATGGGGGTTGGACAAGGTCACTTACCGCCGAATATGGAGATGTACTGTTTAAGTCAATCAATGAAATATCGACGGTAAACTTTTTATAATATATTATTAATATATGCGTATGGAATATTATATTCTCAGTTAGAACTTCACTCTTATTAGAAATACACGATCTTTCAATTTATGATATGTTTCGGTTCAAAAGTATCAGAGATAAAAATTTGTTTTTTTTCTTTAAAAACAAATTTGCAAATCCGTATTTGCCTTGGTGCTCCAACTTCTCCATATGTACAAACATCTGCATTTGTTGTTGTTTGTTCAAATCTGTTCTTGTGTACTTTGCATATACTGAATTGGCTTGTTGACTTTTAAGCTTAAGTGGCGAAGTAAATAACACAATCACTGTTACATATTTGTAGTAGGAGAATATTTGATATTTGTGTGGATATCTATATTGAAGCCTGAAAGAGCACAGTCCGAATGCTAATGGAGTATCCACAATCAAAACAAACAGATAAAGCAAATAATTATTTGTGTATCGCGAATGGCTTCCCTAAATAGTATCCATTAGTCGTTGTGCAACTAATTTAATAATTTTAAACTCAATATATGGATACATCAAAACATAAAATTTACGAATACGTGGAGAGAATGTAGTAAGATGATGGAAGACTACAAATAGACAAAAGAAAAGTGGAAGGTAACTTTCAACCCTTCGAAAATAATAAGCTTTATGTATCGATTTGAAAGTAATTAAGTACAGCTGGTTATATATACTGACCTAAATTTAAGAATGAAAATTACAAATCGAGC
>NW_026090984.1:0-8302 GCF_024586455.1 Bactrocera neohumeralis
CAAGATGAAGAATGTTACTTATCTTAAATATTTGATGTTAATGGTTTGAAGCAACTCAATATCGACTGCTAAATGTGTATATACAAGAAAATCGACTTCATACCTGAATATAAGATTGTCGAATTCTTCCAAATGCACTGCCGTCATGGCTTTATGTCAACTTCAGTAAAATGAAGAAGGTTAATTAACTTAAATATTTGATGTTAATGATTTGAAGCAACTCAATATCGACTGCTAAATGTGTATATACAAGAAAATCGACTTTATACCTGAATATAAGATTGTCGAATTCTTCCAACTGTACTGCCGTTATGGCTTTATGCCAACTTCAGCAAGATGAAGAATGTTAATTATCTTAAATATTTGATGTTAATGATTTGAAGCAACTCAATATCGACTGCTAAATGTGTATATACAAGAAAATCGATTTTATACCTGAATATAAGATTGTCGAATTCTTCCAAATGCACTGCCGTTATGGCTTTATGCCAACTTCAGCAAGATGAAGAATGTTACTTATCTTAAATATTTGATGTTAATGGTTTGAAGCAACTCAATATCGACTGCTCAATATGTATATACAAGAAAATCGACTTTATACCTGAATATAAAATTGTCGAATTCTTCCAAATGCACTGCCGTTATGGCTTTATGTCAACTTTGGTAGGATGAAGAAGGCTAATTAACTTAAATTGGTTACAATAATGATTTAAAGCAAATCAATATCGACTACTAAATGTGTATATAAAAGAAAATCGACTTTATACCTGAATATAAGATTGTCGAATTCTTCCAAATGCACTGCCGTTATGGCTTTATGTCAACCGCAGCAAGATGAAGAAGGTTAATTAACTTAAATATTTGATGTTAATGATTTGAAGCAACTCAATATCGACTGCTAAATGTGTATATACAAGAAAATCGACTTTATACCTGAATATAAGATTGTCGAATTCTTCCAAATGCACTGCCGTTATGGCTTTATGTCAACTTCAGCAAGATGAAGAATGTTAATTATCTTAAATATTTGATGTTAATGATTTGAAGCAACACAATATCGACTGCTAAATGTGTATATACAAGAAAATCGACTTTATACCTGAATATAAAATTGTCGAATTCTTCCAAATGCACTGCGGTTATCGCTTTTGTCAACCTCAGTAAGATGGAGAAGGTTAATTAACTTAAATATGTTAAATTAGTGATTTAGGGCAACTCAATATCGACTACTAAATGTGTATATACAAGAAAATCTACTTTATACCTGAATATAAGGTTGTCGAATTCTTCCAAACGCACTGCCGTTATGGCTTTATGTCAACTTTGGTAGGATGAAGAAGGAAAATTAACTTAAATTAGTTACAATAATGATTTAAAGCAAATCAATATCGACTACTAAATGTATATAGAAAAGAAAATCGACTTTATACCTGAATATTGGATTGTCGAATTCTTCCAAATGCACTGCCGTTATGGCTTTATGTCAACTGCAGCAAAATAAAGAAGGTTAATTAACTTAAATATTTGATGTTAATGATTTGAAGCAACTCAATATCGACTGCCAAATGTGTATATACAAGAAAATCGACTTTATACCTGAATATAAGATTGTCAAATTCTTCCAAATGCACTGCCGTTATGGCTTTATGTCAACTTCAGCAAGATGAAGAAAGTTAATTAACTTAAATATTTGATGCTAATGATTGTCAGCAACTCAATATCGACTGCAAGATGTGTATATACAAGAAAATCGACTTTATACCTGAATATACGATTGTCGAATTCTTCCAAATGCACTGCCGTTATGGCTTTATGTCAACTTCAGTAAAATGAAGAAGGTTAATTAACTTAAATGTTTGATGTTAATGATTTTAGGCAACTCAATATCGACTACTAAATGTGTATATACAATAAAATCGACTTTATACCTGAATGTAAGGTGGTCGAATTCTTCCAAATGCACTGCCGTTATGGCTTTACGTCAACTTCGGTAAGATGAGGAAAGTTAGTTGACTTAAATTTGTAAATTAATGACTTAAAGCAACTCATTATCGACTGCTAAATGTGTATATACAAGAAAATCGACTTTATACCTGAATATAAGGTTGTCGAATTCCTCCAAATGCCCTGCCGTTATGGCTTTTTGTCAACTTCAGTAAGACGGAGAATATTAATTAACTTAAATATTTGATGTTAATGATTTGAAGCAACTCAATATCGACTGCTAAATGTGTATATACAAGAAAATCGACTTTATACCTGAATATAAGATTGTCGAATTCTTCCAAATGCACTGCCGTCATGGCTTTATGTCAACTTCAGTAAAATGAAGAAGGTTAATTTACTTAAATATTTGATGTTAATGATTTGAAGCAACTCAATATCGACTGCTAAATGTGTATATACAAGAAAATCGACTTTATACCTGAATATAAGATTGTCGAATTCTTCCAAATGCACTGCCGTTATGGCTTTATGTCAACTTCAGTAAGATGAAGAAGGCTAATTTACTTAAATATTTGATGTTAATGATTTGAAGTAACTCAATATCGACTGCTAAATGTGTATATACAAGAAAATCGACTTTATACCTGAATATAAGATTGTCGAATTCTTCCAAATGCACTGCCGTTATGGCTTTATGTCAACCTCAGCAAGATGAAGAAGGTTAATTAACTTAAATATTTGATGTTAGTGCTTTGAAGCAACTCAATATCGACTGCTAAATGTGTATATAAAAGCAAATCGACTTAATACCTGAATATAAAATTGTCGAATTCTTCCAAATGCACTGCCGTTATGGCTTTATGTCAACTTCAGTAAAATGAAGAAGGTTAATTAACTTAAATATTTGATGTTAATGATTTGAAGCAACTCAATATCGACTGCTAAATGTGTAAATACAAGAAAATCTACTTTATACCTGAATATAAGATTGTCGAATTCTTCCGAATGCACTGCCGTTATGGCTTTATGCCAACTTCAACAAGAAGAAGAAGGTTAATTAACTTAAATATTTGATGTTAATGATTTGAAGCAACTCAATATCGACTGCTAAATGTGTATATACAAGAAAATCGACTTTATACCTGAATATAAGATTGTCGAATTCTTCCAAATGCACTGCCGTTATGGCTTTATGTCAACCTCAGCAAGATGAAGAAGGTCAATTGACTTAAATATTTGATGTTAATGATTTGAAGCAACTCAATATCGACTGCTAAATGTGTAAATACAAGAAAATCTACTTTATACCTGAATATAAGATTGTCAAATTCTTCCAAATGCATTGCCGTCATGGCTTTATGTCAACTTCAGTAAAATGAAGAAGGCTAATTAACTTAAATATTTGATGTTAATGATTTGAAGCAACTCAATATCGACTGCTAAATGTGTATATACAAGAAAATCGACTTTATACCTGAATATAAGATTGTCGAGTTCTTCCAAATGCACTGCCGTTATGGCTTTATGTCAACCTCAGCAAGATGAAGAAGGTTAAATTAACTTAAATATTTGATGTTAATGATTTGAAGCAACTCAATATCGACTGCTAAATGTGTAAATACAAGAAAATCGACTTTATACCTGAATATAAGATTGTCGAATTCTTCCAAATGCACTGCCGTCATGGCTTTATGTCAACTTCAGCAAGAAGAAGAAGGTTAGTTACCTTAAATATTTGATGTTAATGATTTGAAGCAACTCAATATCGACTGCTAAATGTGTATATACAAGAAAATCGACTTTATACCTGAATATAAGATTGTCGAATTCTTCCAAATGCACTGCCGTTATGGCTTTATGTCAACTTCAGAAAGATGAAGAAGGCTAATTAACTTAAATATTTGATGTTAATGATTTGAAGCAACTCAATATCGACTGCTAAATGTGTATATACAAGCAAATCGAATTTATACCTGAATATAAGATTGTCGAATTCTTCCAAATGCACTGCCGTTATGGCTTTATGCCAACTTCAGCAAGATGAAGAATGTTAATTATCTTAAATATTTGATGTTAATGATTTGAAGCAAGATGAAGAATGTTACTTATCTTAAATATTTGATGTTAATGGTTTGAAGCAACTCAATATCGACTGCTCAATATGTATATACAAGAAAATCGACTTTATACCTGAATATAAAATTGTCGATTTCTTCCAAATGCACTGCCGTTATGGCTTTATGTCAACTTTGGTAGGATGAAGAAGGCTAATTAACTTAAATAAGTTACAATAATGATTTAAAGCAAATCAATATCGACTACTAAATGTGTATATAAAAGAAAATCGACTTTATACCTGAATATAAGATTATCGAATTCTTCCAAATGCACTGCCGTTATGGCTTTATGTCAACTTCAGTAAGATGAAGAAGGTTAATTATCTTAAATATTTGATGTTAATGATTTGAAGCAACTCAATATCGACTGCTAAATGTGTAAATACAAGAAAATCGACTTTATACCTGAATATAAGATTGTCTATTTCTTCCGAATGCACTGCCGTTATGGCTTTATGTCAACTTTAGCAAGATGAAGATTGTTAATTATCTAAAATATTTGATGTTAATGATTTGAAGCAACTCAATATCGACTGCTAAATGTGTATATACAAGCAAATCGACTTTGTACCTGAATATAAAATTGTCGAATTCTTCCAAATGCACTGCGGTTATGGCTTTATGTCAACCTCAGTAAGATGGAGAAGGTTAATTAACTTAAAAATGTTAAATTAGTGATTTAGGGCAACTCAATATCGACTTCTAAATGTGTATATACAAGAAAATCGACTTTATAACTGAATACAAAAATGTCGAATTCTTCCAAACGCACTGCCGTTATGGCTTTATGTCAACTTTGGTAGGATGAAGAAGACTAATTAACTTAAATTAGTTACAATAACGATTTAAAGCAAATCAATATCGACTACTAAATGTATATAGAAAAGAAAATCGACTTTATACCTGAATATTAGATTGTCGAATTCTTCCAAATGCACTGCCGTTATGGCTTTATGTCAACTGCAGCAAGATAAAGAAGGTTAATTAACTTAAATATTTGATGTTAATGATTTGAAGCAACTCAATATCGACTGCTAAATGTGTAAATACAAGAAAATCTACTTTATACATGAATATAAAATTGTCAAATTCTTCCAAATGTACTGCCGTTATGGCTTTATGTCAACTTCAGCAAGATGAAGAAAGCTAATTAACTTAAATATTTGATGTTAATGATTTGAAGCAACTCAATATCGACTGCTAAATGTATATATACAAGAAAATCGACTTAATACCTGAATATAAGATTGTCGAATTCTTCCAAATGCAGTGCCGTTAAGGCTTTATGTCAACTTCAGTAAGATGAAGAAGGTTAATTAACTCAAATATTTGATGTTAGTGACTTAAAGCAACTCAATATCGACTGCTAAATGTGTATATACAAGAAAATGGACTTCATACCTGAATATAAGGTTGTCGAATTCTTCCAAATGCACTGCCGTTATGGCTTTATGTCAACTTCAGCAAGATGAAGAAGGATAATTGTCTAAAATATTTGATGCTAATGATTAGAAGCAACTCAATATTGACTGCTAAATGTGTATATACAAGAAAATCTGCTTTTTATCTGAATTTAAGGTGGTCTAATTCTTCCAAATGCACTGCCGTTATGGCTTTATGTCAACCTCAGCAAGATGAAGAAGGTTAATTAACTTAAATATTTGATGTTAATGATTTGAAGCAACTAAATATTGACTGCTAAATGTGTATATACAAGAAAATCGACTTTATACCTGAATATAAGGTTGTCGAATTCCTCCAAATGCACTGCTTTTATGGCTTTATGTCAACTTCAGCAAGATGAAGAAAGTTAATTAACTTAAATATTTGATCTTAATGATTTGAAGCAACTCAATATCGACTACTAAATGTGTATAGAAAAGAAAATCGACTTCATACCTGAATATAAGTTTGTCGAATTCTTCCAAATGCACTGCCGTTATGGCTTTATGTCAACCTCAGCAAGATGAAGAAGGTTAATTAACTTAAATATTTGATGTTAATGATTTGAAGCAACTCAATATCGACTGCTAAATGTGTATATACAAGCAAATCGAATTTATACCTGAATATAAGATTGTCGAATTCTTCCAAATGCATTGCCGTTATGGCTTAATGTCAACTTCAGCAAGATGAAGAAGGTTAATTATCTAAAATATTTGATGTTAATGATTTGAAGCAACTCAATATCGACTGCTAAATGTGTATATACAAGTAAATCGAATTTATACCTGAATATAAGATTGACGAATTCTTAAAACTGCCCTGCCGTTATGGCTTTATGCCAACTTCAGCAAGATGAGGAATGTTAATTATCTTAAATATTTGATGTTAATGATTTGAACCAACTCAAAGCGACTGCTAGATGTGTATATACAAGAAAATCGACTTTATACCTGAATATAAGGTTGTCGAATTCTTCCAAATTCAGTGCCGTTATGGCTTTATGTCAACTTCAGTAAGATGATGAAGGTTAATTAACTAAAATATGTTAAATTAGTGATTTAGGGCAACTCAGTATCGACTACTAAATGTGTATATACAAGCAAATCGACTTTATACCTGAATATAAGATTGTCGAATTCTTCCGAATGCACTGCCGTTATGGCTTTATGTCAACCTCAGCAAGATGAAGAAGGTTAATAAACTTAAATATTTGATGTTAATGACTTAAAGCAACTCAATATCGACTGCTAAATGTGTATATACAAGAAAATGGACTTCATACCTGAATATAAGGTTGTCGAATTCTTCCAAATGCACTGCCGTTATGGCTTTATGTCAACTTCAGCAAGATGAAGAAGGTTAATTTACTTAAATTTTTGATGTTAATGATTTGAAGCAACTCAATATCGACTGCTAAATGTGTAAATACAAGAAAATTATCTTTATAACTGAATATAAGATTGTCGAATTCTTCCAAATGCACTGCCGTTATGTCTTTATGTCAACTTCAGTAAAGTTAAGAATGTTAATTAACTCAAATAAGTGAAGTAAATGATTTGAAGAAACTCAGTAGCGATTGCCAAAGGTGTATATACAAGAAAATCGACTTTATACCTGAATATAAGATTGTCGAATTCTTCCAAATGCACTGCCGTTATGGCTTTATGTCAACTTCAGTAAGATGAAGAAGGTTAATTAACTTAAATATTTGATGTTAATGATTTGAAGCAACTCAATATCGATTGTAATTAACTAAATGTGTATATACAAGAAAATCGACTTTATACCTGAATATAAGATTGTCGAATTCTTCCAAATGCACTGCCGTTATGGCTTTATGTCAACTTCAGTAAGATGAAGAAGGTTAATTAACTTAAATATTTGATGTTAATGATTTGAAGCAACTCAATATCGACTGCTAAATGTGTATACAAGAAAATCGACTTTGTACCTAAATATAAGATTGTCGAATTCTTCCAAATGTACTGCCGTTATGGCTTTATGTCAATTTCAGCTAGATGAAGAAGGTTAATTATCTTAAATATTTGATGTTAATGATTTGAAGCAACTCAATATCGACTGCTAAATGTGTATATACAAGAAAATCGACTTTATACCTGAATATAAATTGTCGAATTCTTCCAAATGCACTGCCGTTATGGCTTTATGTCAACTTCAGCAAGATGAAGAAGGTTAATTAACTTAAATATTTGATGTTAATGATTTGAAGCAACTCAATATCGACTGCTAAATGTGTAAATACAAGAAAATGGACTTTATGCCTGAATATAAGATTGTCGAATTCTTCGAAATGCCCTGCCGTTATGGCCTTATGTCAACTTCAATAAGATGAAGAAGGTTAATTAACTTAAATATTTGATGTTAATGATTTGAAGCAACTCCAATATCGGCAACAAAATGCAAATGGATATAAAGAAATCAATTTATACCCGAATATAAGATTGTAATTCTTAAAATGGCTTTATATCACAAGAGAAAAGGGTTAAATTAACAAATTTTTTTAATGATTTAAAAAATAAAATAGACTCTAAAAATTTTATATGAAAATCGACTTTATACCGAAAATAAGGTTTAATTCTTAAATGCCCCCCGTTGTCATGTCAACTTTAAAGAGAAGAAGGTTTTAAAAAAAAATTGGGTTTAATGATTTAAAAAAATTTTAATATCCCCTTTTTGTAAATAAAGTTTCTTTATAAATGAATATAAATTTTTAATTCTTCCAAATGCACTGCCGTTATGGGTTTTTAACCTAGCAAGATAAAAGGGGAAAA
>NW_026090985.1:0-1931 GCF_024586455.1 Bactrocera neohumeralis
AGAGTCCATTTTCTTGTATATACACATTAAGCAGTCGATATTGAGTTGCTTTAAATCATTAATTTAACATATTTAAGTTAATTTACCTTCTTCATCTTACTGAAGTTGACATAAAGCCATAACGGCAGTGCATTTGGGAGAATTCGACAATCTTATATTCAGGTATAAAGTCGATTTTCGTGTATATACACATTTAGCAGTCGATATTGAATTGCCTTAAATCATTAATTTAACATCTTTAAGTTAATTTACCTTCTTCATCTTACTGAAGTTGACATAAAGCCTTAACGGCAGTGCATTTGGAAGAATTCGACAATCTTATATTCAGGTATAAAGTCGTTTTTCTTGTATATACACATTAGCAGTCGATATTGAGTTGCTTTAAATCATTAATTTAACATCCTTAAGTTAATTTACCTTCTTTATCTTATTGAAGTTGACATAAAGTCATAACGGCAGAGCATTTGGGAGAATTCGACAATCTTATATTCAGGTATAAAGTCGATTTTCTTGTATATACACATTAAGCAGTCGATACTGAGCTGCTTTAAATCATTACTATAACATCTTTAAGTTAATTACCCATCTTCATCTTACTGAAGTTGACATAAATCCATAACGGCAGTGCATTTGGAAGAATTCGACAATCTTATATTCAGGTATAAAGTCGATTTTCTTGTATATACACATTTAGCAGTCGATATTGAGTTGCTTTAAATCATTAATTTAACATATTTAAGTTAATTTTCCTTCTTCATCTTACTGAAGTTGACATAAAGCCATAACGGCAGTGCATTTGGAAGAATTTGACAATCTTATATTCAGGTATAAAGTCGATTTTCTTGTATATACACATTTGCAGTCGATATATTGAATTTAAATCATTAATTTAACATCTTTAAGTTAATTTACCTTCTTCATCTTACCGAAGTTGACATAAAGTCATAACGGCAGTGCATTTGGGAGAATTCGAAAATCTTATATTCAGGTATAGAGTCCATTTTCTTGTATATACACATTAAGCAGTCGATATTGAGTTGCTTTAAATCATTAGTTTAACATCTTTAAGTTAATTTTACTTTCTTCATCTTACTGAAGTTGACATAAACCATAAGTCGATTTTTCTTGTATATACACATTAAGCAGTCGATATTGAGTTGCTTTAAATCATTAATTTAACATCTTTAAGTAAATTTACCTTCTTCATCTTACTGAAGTTGACATAAATCCATAACGGCAGTGCATTTGGAAGAATTCGACAATCTTATATTCAGGTATAGAGTTCATTTTCTTGTATATATACACATTAAGCAGTCGATATTGAGTTGCTTTAAATCATTAATTTAACATCTTTAAAATAATTTACCTTATTCATCTTACTGAAGTTGACATAAAGCCCTAACGGCAGTGCATTTGGAAGAATTCGATAATCTCATATTCAGGTAAAAAGTCGATTTTCTTGTATATACACTTTTAGCAGTCGATATTGAGTTGCTTTAAATTCATTAATTTAACATCTTTAAGTTAATTTTCCTTCTTCATCTTACTGAAGTTGACATAAAGCCATAAAGTCGATTTTCTTGTATATACACATTAAGCAGTCGATATTGAGTTGCTTTAAATCATTGATTTAACATATTTAAGTTAATTTACCTTCTTCATCTTACTGAAGTTGACATAAGGCCATAACGGCAGTGCATTTGGAAGAATTCGATAATCTCATATTCAGGTAAAAAGTCGATTTTCTTGTATATACATATTTAGCAGTCGATATTGAGTTGCTTTAAATCATTAATTTAACATCTTTAAGTTAATTAACCTTCTTCATCTTACTGAAGTTGATATGAAGCCATAACGGCAGTGCATTTGGAAGAATTCGACATTCTTATATTCAGTTATAATAAGGCCATAACGGCAGTGCATTTGGGAGA
>NW_026090986.1:0-12580 GCF_024586455.1 Bactrocera neohumeralis
GAAAAAACAGAGTTCCAATGCAACACGTACCCCTCGAGATAAGCATGGAAACGACAACGAATACAAAAAGCAATAAACTACTTGAGCGTAAGGCTGGACCCTCGACTAACCTTCTGGGTAAAAATCCAGCACGCCGCAGGAAAGACAGCGAAGATCACCTCTCTAATGAGTCGATTAATGGCCAACATAGGAGGCCACAGCCAAGAAAAGAGAAAGCTCCTAATGTCGACAACAATGAACGTCTTATTATACCGATGGCCGAGACCTGGGTAGCCGCGCTTAAAAAGGAAAACCGGCGTAAGGTAGTGGCCAGAGTGAACCGCACCGCAGCCCTCAGATTTGCGTCAGCCTACCGAACAGTATCAGGTGATGAATTGCCGTAGGCAACAATCCATATCAATTTTTTTTAAAATGCATACTTATCTCATCAAATTAAAGAGTTTTTTCGTGCAAACATTTGATTGCGATCATTCATATTTGTATTAATGGTTTCAACAAATGGGCAGCCTATTGAGGAGAAAATAAAAACAACAAAATGAACAAAATTTCAGACTACCTTAAAAACTGAGACACCAGTTTGTATGTATACAGACACACGGACATTGCTACATGAACATGCCGATTATATGTTTACGTTATAGAGTACGGGGATGTTCGAGCAAGCAAATAACTGCGGCAATATTGCAACCCTGATGTTTTTTTTTGCAGATACTCAGCTGATACTTAAACAAATATTTTGCGCAGCGTGCAAGTGCATTGGAGAATTGAAGTTTAAGAAGTCTAAAAAAAGAATTTTAATTAATTTAAAAGTGGATAACTTGGGGATAAGTGAGTGTAGTTCGCATCTCAAATACAAAAAGGCAAGGAAACAAACTTTGCGTAAAAAAGTGGCTTATGACCGAAATTTTAAAGAAGAGGGCAATAGTAAAATCGCAAAACTTTAAAACAATTCGATTTTATCCTGCAGATAAGTATATGTATATTTATCACATTTTCGAATGTCTCGTGAAACGCAATTAATGATAATAATTAGTTATAGACAAAAATAAAGAGCGATTTCGCTTGCCTCATTTTTTTCATCATAAATTTTGTTGATGCCGATTTTGTCACTTTTACGCGCAAGAAATGTTGAAATTTGAGTTGCTCGAACGTTTGACATTTGCAAAAGTCGCTACATTTTTGCGTCGAACATGATGCTTTGCAATATTGCCGCAGTGATTGAGACTCGAACATCCCCTACCCGACTTTTGCTTCAGGGCATTACAAACAAAGTTGGTTTACACCGTTCAGTGAAATGGCAGTTTTCAATTTGAATTTTGTTACTTGTGTACATACAAGAGCCCTATAAATTATGCGTTGCTCATACGACATGGTGTACTTTATAATATACATTTGATAAAGTAATAAGAACTACATAAGTGGAGAAAATAATTGCAGTATTAATATATGCAGCTTGTCAAACCAAACGAAAAAACGTTCCATTCACAACTTGTATAAACTTGAAACTATTTGTTTGTGATGCGCATCTTTCATGGCAACAAGCGACACCTGTTTCTTCTAAAAGACCGATACCCGAATACTGATAACATTAATAAAGAGGAGGCTAACATAACGAAAGCTCCCTAATAGCAGCCAATGTAAGTATTCAGCAATCTAATACCTTTTTGTACGGACAATCCCACCACTTTTTACATTCTCTCACTTAAATCTTCTACTGGAATTACAACAGATGTGCTCCAAATTGGAGAAATATTTGCCACTTATTTTGCATCGGCTTCTGCGGGTGAACAATTTTCAAGTGAATACATTTCTGAAAAAATCGCATCCTTAAATCGGTATATAACGTGAATAAAATTTCGAAGAAGAAATTACACTGTTGGAACTGGAAAATAATCTTAAAAATACTAAAGAGAATTGTCCTGGCCCGGACAGAATCACCTATGCAATGATTAAAAATGCACCTTTGGTACTAAAAAGTCGTTTAATTGATTTATATAATTTAATCGTCATAACTGGTGTGTTTCCCCACTCTTGGAAAAAATCAAACGTCATTTGTATTCCAAAAACTATGAATAAGAAAGATGACTACAAAAATTACTGCCCTATCTCGCTTTTATCATGTTTACGCCAACTGTTGGAAAAAATAATATCAAAACGAATACAATTTTTTTTTAATTCAAAACAATCTGATAAGTAGAAAAAAAACTGCTTTTAAACCTAGGTCAGGCACGATAGAAGCAATAATCTAGACCCCTTTCTAGCTATGTAGCAATTTTTCAACTCGAACTCACTGCTCTGTTATAAGTGTTGATTTTACAAAAGCCTTTGATCGTATGGGTGTCCACTCTATACTCAATCAACTTGATCAGTGGAAAGTTGGTCCAAAAATCTACAACTGTACAAAAGCTTGTTTATCAAATAGAACATTTATGGTCAACGTAATCGGATATAAATCAAACTTAAAAAAATTAGAAAATGGAGTACCACAGGGTAATGTGGAAAAAGTTAATAACATATCCCACTATTTATATGCAGATGACCTCTATTTTGTTTCGAAGATTAATGATGTAAACACTTACATTAAAGATTTGGAAAAGTTGTCTACTTTATTTACGAGTTGGTCATTAACATCGGGCGCATCCGTTAATTTTGAAAAGCGTAAGCACCTACATATGTATATGCAAGAAGCGGAACTGCAATCTTCCACATCCAGTGTTTCAAAATCATATAATAGAAAGTGTGGTCTATCTTAAAATCCTAGGAATAACCTTCGATCAAAAACTCACTTGGAATTACCAAATTGAAGACCTATGTCAAGATCTTTCAAAACGTATAAATCTACTCAAAATCATATGCAGCATGAAAAGTGGTGCATATACAAAGTTTTTATTAAATATTATGAAAGCCATGATATTGGGGAAAGTCTACTGTGGCCTTATTATCCTTTGACTGGTGACATGGTTTTTGTGTAACTTAACTGGTGACGAGCGGCCTAAGAGGCCGCTGCTTTACATGGTCTATAGCATCGAAACTATATACGATAGCTTACTGCAGTCTTTCAAACCATTAAATGAATATATACTTGTAAAAGGATAAAATAAAACTACTCAATAGACTCTAAATGTGATTTTTAATTTTTAACATTCTAATACAATCAATGCTACAATATGTAGGAACTAAAATCAAAAATCTAGAGATAAGATCGATAATCACGCACAAAAGAAATTAAATCAACATATTATAACAAAAATACTATTTATCATTATAGTTAAGGTATATTTATTAACAAAAAATAAATAAAATATGTAATCACAAATAAAGTTTAAAAAACTGGCAATGATCAATCTTTGGTGATTTTTATTGGCAGTCAGGGCATAATTATTTAGCGCACTGCAAGCATACATGTTTTTTACATGAATGGCATAGGTAATTAGACTTGCGATTTAACTTAGGGGGACAACTGGTACTGGTTTTCCGTGATTTTGGTATATTCTCGGAGTTTTGTGGTTCTGGTGGCAAATCAGAACCCAAAATACGCGCTAAGTTGACGCGTATATCGCGTGGAATATGGATATTATAAACTCTGCGCTGCATGTGTGTTAATACCGCGTTTCTGGCCAATATTTTTATTTCTCTTTTTTCTCTTTTATTTTTTTTAGTGTACCCACACATGCCAAACCTCGTATTTTTAGAGCTTCTGCCAATTCAATCGATGTGAATTGTCGAATGTTACATTGCGGTTACTACCGTGTATACATAGGTCCGTCAAGTGAATCACTGCTTGTGAGGGAACCAAAAACTTCTTTTCTTCGTTTGTCAAAGTTTTACCATCAGATCCCTTACCACAGTAGATATGTATATTCGTTATAAAAATAATTAGTCTTGCATCGCACATACACATCATATGACAAATATGTTGGAAATCGCAGCTAGCTTATCATTATGTTTTCTTTCTTCTCTATCTGTCCCATTATCAAGCCGCAAGCATAACAAAAGATTTAAAAACCTTTACTGTGACATAACAGATCTAAAAATGTCTCTCCCTGTTCCATCCGTTGCAATTAAGTACTCACAACCTTCGTGGTTTGATTTAAACACAGCTGTATACATAAGAAGACCAAGGAATGCATACAATTCGACCATGTCTAAATCTTGTAGTTCAGGACGAATAGTTCTCTGCTGTGCTTCAATTTGAGTTCACGAATTTTCTCATTTGTCAACTTCAATATTTCTTCTAAGATATCCGGACTCATTATTTTCTTCCACAGTGAAAAGGGGTCTCTTTCGTCGTGTACATTCAACCTCGTTTCCGGCACACGAGCTTTAATGTTATGCTGGCTTGTTCGCACAACTCTGTTTGGCGAAATGATGTTTCACTGACTCTGCTTGGCCTGTGAGACCGCTTGTCACCAGTTAAAGGTTATATATGTATGGCAAAAAATCCAAACGCTGTCTGCAGAAAATCAAAAAATATTACCACATGGCAGCGCGCATAATTAGTCTCGCGTTTCGAACAACTCTAATTGTAATTATACTCTATGAACTGAAACTCCCTACTATTGAAGACTGCATTTTTAAATTAACTGGGAATGAAATATATAACTGGATACAAAACTCAGATCCTGTACACATACTTAAAGCTCTAGCTCACTCGAAAAGATACTTAAAAATTAATTCTACAATCACGGAAATCTTCAAAATGGCTAAGAAGATAGATATAGATTTTTCGAAACTAAAAACTTACAAAGTATTCAGTCCTCCCTGGAAATCTGCAGGATCTCTTTTCATCTCCAGTGGTTTTACTAAAAATATTACAAACAGACTTGCTTTAAGGAAACTACATGTTGAGGAAGTGCAAAAATGGAATCAAAACGGACTTTTGCCTAGCTACACGGCTATATTCACATCGGAAATTACAGCAATTGAAGAAGCTGCAAAATTAAAACCCAAAGGCCATAATATGATCTAATAATATGCACCGATAGTCTCTCATAAATAAATGCTTTAAAATCGGCAAATATTAGCGATATTCTCACACGTAGGGTCAAAGAGACTCTCATACGAGGCAAAAACATAAACATTTTATATACGCCAGCACATGTAAACATTACGGGTAATGAAAATGCCGATCAATTAGCAAAAGACGCACACACTCATCCTACTTTTTTAATAAACAACTACACCGAAAAAGATACTAAAAGGTGCCTCGCAAACTTCATTAAAAACCACCAGTAACTTGTTTTGATGAGACTTAAACTCTGGCACACAAAACTAACGCACGGATATCAACTTTCAAAATAATCACCACCACTTTGCATGAACTGTAATGATACCCTGACCATGCAAAACCTAATTAACTGCTACAACGACACATCACAAAATGTTGATTTGCATACCGCTATAGCAACACTGAACTATGAAAAAATAAGCAAACATTACCTCCATTCGGATAAATTAGAGTCCGTTCAAAAACATTTTTTACTTTTTGCCTTAAATCATTTGCATTGGGATTCCAGTTTAAATCTTCCCCCTTACATTAACCGTTTAAAACTTATAAATCTCCCGACACTCGCTAGTCGTAGGGAGATGCTTGGTATAATATTTCTTGTAAAACTCATGAATGGGTCAGTCTGTAGCCCATCTATGTTATCTGATATTAATTTTAACGTTCCCGCTCGCCCTACCAGGCAGTTTAGACCCTTACTTTTAAAATTTTCTAGAACAAATTTTGAGTCAAACGAATCATTCCGCCGTATATGTCATGATTTCAATTTTCATTCCAGCACATTTGATCTAACAGACTCACTCTTTACCATTAAAAAAATTATTTTATCTACTCTTAACAAGTAACATTTAATAATTATAAACTTTAATCTAATTCTTAATTTCGGCTGTTGAAATTTTTGTTTCTGTAGCTGAGCAGTTTAAGATCGCAACGCTTAAAACTCTCTTGCCTTTTATGACTCGGCTAATTCCGCTCGTTCGCGGATTGCGCCCCTCGCGTCGGTTGGGCGGGAGGAGGGTAATCGTTGGGATTATTATTATTATTATTAAACTATTAAAATTAATTTAGAGTTGAAATGTTCATATAAGTAAATTAATATGCATCTAGACAAAATGGGACGAAGGCCTAAGCAACCAGTTCTTTTTTTTTCGTATGTCTGTAAATTTATTTACAGGTCATATTAAAATAAATAAATACTTTTTCTTCCTCACTATGTTTAACACCGATATTGCAAAAGTATGAGCTTTGCTTTGCGTTACGACCAATGGAAAATATTAGTTGGTTGATTGGAGCTGATTGAGTTTTGATTTGTTGGGCTTATTTTTAGTATGTGTGATAAAAAATTGCTTAAAAAAATTGTAAATGGAACAGTTACATTAACACTTTCAACCATTTAAAATCTACAGCTTATCCTGACTTTTAGTTTTGCTTTCACTCGATTATTGTCAAATCTGTGTAGAGATGTATTTATACGCATAAAAGTGAAAATATCAGTTATCTTCATTTCTTGTCAAGCTTAAGTTAGCATTATTATTCAAAGAGAGTGTGTAAACTAAAGGTATTTCGAAAGTCCAATTGCCTAAAATAACTGCACATTATACAAGTACTTATAGATGTACCCAATTAGCATACTCACTTTTTATTGTCGTGTCACTCTGTAAGTGTTAGTAGGGTTGGTCTGCAATCAAGGGCTGGTTTGGAAATCCAGTTGCGTTTCTATTAGATTCAAGTGGCGAACTAAACAGTGTCACCACTATTTTCCAGCCTTACTCTCTCATTATACTCTCGCAACAATGTTGCTAAGGAGAGTATTATAGTTTTGTTCACATAACGGTTGTTTGTAAGTCCTAAAACTAAAAGAGTCAGATATAGGGTTATGTATACCAAAGTGATCAGGGTGACGAGTAGGATCGAAATCCGGATGTCTGTCTGTCCGTCCGTCCGTCCGTGCAAGCTGTAACTTGAGTAAAAATTGAGATATCATGATGAAACTTGGTACACGTATTCCTTGGCTCCATAAGAGGGTTAAGTTCGAAGATGGGCAAAATCGGCCAACTGCCACGTCCACAAAATGGCGGAAACCGAAAACCTATAAAGTGTCATAACTAAGCCATAAATAAAGATATTAAAGTGAAATTTGGCACAAGGGATCGCATTAGGGAGGGGCATATTCGGACGTAATTTTTTTGGAAAAGTGGGTGTGGCCCCGCCCCCTACTAAGTTTTTTGTACGTATCTCGGAAACTACTATAGCTATGTCAACCAAACTCTACAGAGTCGTTTTATTCAGGCATTTCCATATACAGTTCAAAAATGGAAGAAATCGGATAATAACCACGCCCACCTCCCATACAAAGGTTATGTTCAAAATCACTAAAAGTGCGTTAACCGACTAACAAAAAACGTCAGAAACACTAAATTTTACGGAAGAAGTGGAAGAAGAAGCTGCACCCAGTCTTTTTTTAAAAATTGAAAATGGGCGTGGCGCCGCCCACTTATGGACCAAGAACCATATCTCAGGAGCTACTCAACCGATTTCAATGAAATTCGGTATATAATATTTTCTTAACATCCTGATGACATGTACGAAATATGGGTGAAATCGGTTCACAACCACGCCTTCTTCTAATATAAAGCTATTTTGAATTCCATCTGATGCCTTCTCTGTATAATACGAGTATATACATTAGGAACCAATGATGATAGCGGAATAAAACTTTACAAAAATACGGTATTTGAAAAATATGTAAATGACGTATTATGAAATCTCGATTATCACTTTACCATGCGAGAGTATAAAATGTTCGGTGACACCCGAACTTAGCCCTTCCTTACTTGTTTTTATTAGTTCTCATTAATTAATTTCCGTGCAATTGCTTCAATTCACTTAATTTCTTTATTACACAATCCTTTTGGTCTGCTACTAAACTTCAAATGCCGTTAGTTGTCTTCTTGCCTTCATATAATCGTATATATTATGTGCTCTGCTACTCTGACTGCAACAGTTGAGTTGGAATTTGAATTTGTGGTGACGCTTATTATTGGTATAATTGAAAGCATGCCAAGTAGTAAAATAAACCATCAACACTGACTAACTCAAAATGCGGCATATAGAGAATGTATAATGCGATGTCCCTTTATACATATATGTATGTATGTATATCTTCCTACTCTGTTTTATTTTTACTATTAGGCCTTTTGAAAGATTTTCATTTTTTTATTCTGAGCAAAGCGCCATTTTATTCGCAAAAAAATGCAGCGTTGCAAATATCTATTTCACTTTAAAGGTTGGTATGCAGCTCTCAAGTAATTGCTCAAGGAAAAAAATACATTATTTCTCAAGTAATTTTGACAGCTGGTTACGCATTGTGAATGATCTACATTAGAAGAGCAAGAAAGAATAAACAAAGAAAACAAACTTTGTGCTTCATATGTATGTGTGTATGTGTATGGTAACATAAATATTTTCATTGAGATTTAAGAAATGTTGTTGATGATTGGTAGGTTTTATACAACATTTCAAAATGGAATATACTTCATAATAATGATTTCAACTAATTTAAGATGAATTTGACGATTACTTCGAATTTCCTTCAAGAAACAATTGTTGATTTGATGTTTCTTCGCAAAACAAGGTTTGCCATATTCACATTTTACTGAAAAAGTATCAAAAATTAGTACTAGATTTCTTGAGAGCTGCGTACTAGCACAAGTAAGTTTGTCGCAGGAAAGTATCTTGACCGTTTCTTAAGCGTTTTTTTATATGAAGTTTTTACGTTTCTTGCGAGCTGCGTACTAAGCTTAATTGAGCAGCAATGTCGTAAATATTCCCTTGTTCTCTTTTAGGCGCTAAAAGTAGAATTACAAATTTTCTTTTCATAGAAGATAGCAAGTTTTTAGTCTAAGTTCCCACTAATTAATTTAACCATCTGTTAATGTAATATAAAAATCTAAGACTGCATTGGTCGAAAAATTAAAAAGGATCAGTTCTATGACTGGTACTATAGATTATATTACTGTATTTTCTTACAAAATTTATGCATTAATTTTAATGTATACGTACCTAATACCTTTTCGAAGTCATATCACGCTCATATATTTTTCAAAAATCTAAAAAATGAATTTAGGTAGTACAACTTTTTCCTTGTTTATATTACTACACCTCCTGGCAAAACTTTGCAGGAAAATATAAAAAAGGTGCGTCGAGTCCCTACGCGCGGATGCAGTTATACTTCTTAGTGATATTCCAAGAAATGCATATCATTTTGTATGAAAGAAAACTAGAAAACTTAAATTCACATTTATAATTATGTATATGTATATTATGTATATTGATGTGATAAATTTAATTTCTATTAGTAAGAAAAATATTTATTTGTATAGTATACGATGTTAAAAGGCATACATCTTCTATCCTATCTTGTGTATCTGCACATGCTCATATGAGTGTATGTGTACGCATGTGCGCGATCAGAAATTGAAATCATATTTTCATCACTTATAAATATACTTATTAATTGTGCGCTCATTGACTTGCATGTTCATACATTCATATATACTTATATGTACATATATTTGCATACATTGCCAAACAAATAATGCACAAGCATACAAACATACATATGCCTTCACATATGAATATGCCACCAACAAAAAATTGATCTTCACAAGACAATATGGCAGCCAAATTGGCGAAGAACAAGTGTAGTACATTTTACAACAAAAACGATTTCATTCATGAATGCAGGCGCAGAGGCCGTAACATCTCCCCGAGCATGCCTTTGCCAACAAGTCGTCTTTCCGCGACGATGGCAAAAGCCAAAAATCATAAATTGCACAACTTTCTGGTGCTTCTCGCAAAAATCTGCGTCGATATGTATTCACGATCATACGTATACATACATACAAATTTACGCATGTTTGTAAGTGAAGCTGCTACAGCGGCAAGGGATGACAATCGGCGGCCATTACTTTACTTATGCCATAGAAATTCTATTGCTACGAATATGGAAATGACAACGAAATAATGCAAATATGCATATTTCTAAATGTCATTAATTTCCTTGAAGAAATGAGTGATCCTGAGAAGTATAGTCTTAACTTTTCAACGACCAACGCAGAGCATTTCAACCAAAAGGAATTTATTCATTAAAAATCACCACTCAGGAAGTCGTTTTATCCGTTGTAAGCGAACGATTTTCGAAAGAAACACATTTCTAATATGCCACAAGACAAAATTAGAATTGAACTTCTTAAACCTAACGCTGTCAGATAAAACGATATACCTCGTCATTGCGGGTCGATTTTAAAAAATGTAAATGAAGACTAACTACAGAAATGATCCTGTAAGATAAAGTATAGCCTTTATTTTTTCAACGGCCAACGCAAGTATTTCAGCCAAAATACAAAATAGTTGAGGGGAATTCGCAGAAATGAAAGACAAACGAAAGAAAAAGAAGTATAACTTCAATAATGCACAAGCATACAAACATACAACCAAATAATTAGGACAACGCAATACAAATGTCAATGATGGTGTTGGTGGTAAGCGCTTGAAAAGTTACGACGAGCACTTAGGTTCGAATCCCAACAGAATTTATTTTTAATTGAATATGTCACCAACCAAAAATTGAAACATTGTTCTACAAAAACAACAACAGCATAAGCATGGCAACATTGGGTTGTTGGTAGAAAAGCCGAGCTGTGCCGAAAGAAACGAACAAACGATCGCCGATTGTCACCGCTTCGCTTGCTGCTCAAACATCTTCGCAGACAAGATTGCGTAGATTCATATTGAGCAGGTTGCGCAACCTGAATCTATCTTAACTTTTTAAACTCGTATAAAGTATAACTTCAAAAACTGTTTTAAATCAATTGAAGCTGTTCAAGCCCCTAGGTTATCGAAAATTTGAACCCCAGTGTCTATAGTTATTCTGACCGAAAATGTCGGCAATATGTGATATACAAGTATACAAGTATAACTAAATTATTTGATAAACCTTCTTTTATTAATGGTTTTGTCTGTATGTCAAAAATGGGTTGAAACGGATTCCACTACTTCCCTTACACCCCCGTAATACCAAATAAAAAGATTTTCCGAACTTCGGGGTGCTTTTAGCTCATCTATCGGCCAATATGTAGATTATTCACTGAAAATAAGGCGTGTTAATACATACTAACGATTTTCTTTCTATTAATAAAAACTTTGTGTCTACATATTTCCATCAACTTTGATGCATGCAAGTTGGAAGAGTATAAAATGTACGAATTCATCGAACTTAGCCCTTCCTTACTTGTTTAATATAATTGGCGAACTAAAATGTAGCAATAAAATTAAGTCTAAGTTATGGCATTTAAAATATGTCAAAAAAGATATCAAAATTGTCTCCAAGTGCTAAGTGATAAGTTGGGTGAAACCGAGCCAAAAAATTTAAATTGTCCTCAAATGAGAAATTTTGTATTTCCGACATAAACAAAACTAAAAACTGGTAAATTGGGGACAGTAAAGTTCGGGCTGATTTCACTTTTTGAATTGCTAAATATACCCAAGAACATTTTTACAAGAATTTTAAAATATTCCCCTGAAATAAAAATAACGTAACACCACCTTTTAGGGGGCCCAAAAAACATATAAAATTTTGTAAAACAACTCATATTGAAACAAAAATTTTAGTTTTATTATAAAGTGATTTCTTATAACATCGGGTTTTATCTGACATCTGAAGCTGGAAATTTATGCTACATATATGCAATTTCAGAATCTGGTAAATTTTATCTTTCAATTGCAAAAATTAGGACATATTTTTCTTTTTCACTAACAAATGAAAAGAAAAACCCACACCCTTAAATAATCAACTTAAAAAAGCCATTGTATTATTACCTGGTTTTTAAAATTTTCAGCGCGTCAAAAGCAAAAACATTGTGAATAAAAAAAGAAATGCACAAAACCCGTTCAAATAAAAAAAGGGTAAAAAAAGAAAAGTTTAATAAAAGTGGATTTTTTTTCAAAAGTTAATTGAAAAACCGGAATAGACGCGCTGGATCTCATCTGAAGGTTTTATTTAAAAACAAATTGGGGAAAAGGGAAAAATGGTTTCTGTTCGGCGAAGAAATTGCGTCTCCAATAGAACCACGTAATGTAATGAAATAATCGTTTCTGAAAAAAAACCAAAAATTTCTGGAAAAAAAGAAAAACATGACCCAAAGTCATCTGCTGCGATCTTGTTGCTTTTGAAGTCGACAAGAAATGATTAAAAAGAAAAAGGATTGGTAGAAAGTGAAACATGAAAAAAATCTCGCTGAGTGAAAAAAAATTGCGAGCAGAAATTGAAAGAGATAATGCTGAAATAGAATTCAAGAACTTGAGTTGGGTTTTAATTGAATTAAAAAAAAAAAATTGAAAAAACTTCAAATTGAAAATAAGGACCGCTAACAAAAACTCGAAATTGAGATAAAATAAATATTCTCTCGTTAATTTATTTATCTTTCATTTTTAAAATTTTTTTAAATTTAAATTTTTTTTAGGGAATACTTATTTTAAATTTGGTTATTGATGTTTATATCTTAAAAAATCAAA
>NW_026090987.1:0-11979 GCF_024586455.1 Bactrocera neohumeralis
ATTTATTTCCATCTTTTTTACATTTTTTAAACCCTATAAAAATCCATAAATGTAATTTTTTAAAAATGTTTTTTGTACTATTTGTTGGAGGGGTTAAAAAGTAAAAAGAAATTTTTCAGTCCATTTTCGAAACTAAAGCCTAATGTATTAACTAATTCATCCATCAAAAGTGTGTATCACCCAGTTAAATATGGACAAGATCGGATGATAGCCCGATGTGAGTATCATTATCCCATTTTAGTAGCAATTTGAAATCTTAGGCCTTCAAAGATTTGAATGCAATTTTTCTCAAGATATCTTTTTCACATTAGTTTTCTTCATTTTAAAAGAGGTGTCTAACTACATCTCTTATAGATCATCTTTTTGAGCTCAAAACTTGTTTAGTATAAATATTCAGTATAACAATGGTAACCATACCCATATTTTCCTTAGCACTTTTACTAAATATGTATAGTATAAAGGAATGGAAGCTGAGAATCGACGATTAACAGTCAGAGATTTCTGGCAGCAACGTTGGAGTACCGGAAGCTTAGTAAAAACTATTTGAAAGATCATTGGTTCTAAGAAAAATGAAAAGCACGATTTTTCCGAATAAAGTGCCTCGTTAACGTGATAAGTTTAATGTGAATAAAGTTTGTTTATCGCACCATCTGTCGTTACAATGATACTGGTTGCATCATGAGAACGCGCCATGGAGGTGTTCATCAAAACTGCAGCGTCACGTGAGATGGTTCGGAAAGTGAAGAAGCGACTTGAGCGAAATCGACGAAGAGCCAATCAAATGGCTAAAGAATTAAAAATATCCGACCGCAGCATCCGGCATATTGAAAATAAGCCAAGGTCGTTTAAAGGCCATGATCTCACACCCGAACATTGTGTTTTCTAACGAAAATTTTTCCAATTGAACATTGTGTTTTACTAAACAATTTTTCAAACCGATAGGGTTTCAAAACGATAAGTTTCGACCATTCATACGACTCTAAGTCATCGGTTGTACGAGGAGCAGCCGCCACAAATAATGGTTTGAGGCCGCTATCACCCAACTCAATGTTTTTATCGAGCCAGGCGTCAAAGTAAATGCGACATATAATCGGAAAGTGTTCTGGAGGCTGCTTTGAAGCCGTGGGCAAGCAAACATTTCGGTCGCAAACCATGGACGTTTCAACAAGACTCAGCACCGTCTCACAAAGCGCGAGTGAACCAAGATGGCTGATGGAAAACAACGTTCCGATCATTACGACCACGTAATGGCCGAATTACGCAGATGCGAATCCAATGGATTATGCTATCTGGGCCAATTTGGGAGAACAAGGTCCGACGTAAAAAATACCAGTCTCGGATGCTGAAGAAAGTCATTGTCCGTGAGTGGGCCAAATCAAGGCTATAGTTTGGCTTGCGATTCGTTTTGACCGTCTCAGATCATAGCCAAGACAAAAGGTGGTAATATCGGCAAAAGTGAATTGGTCCTGAATTTATGATGATTTTCATACATTTTGTACTTTAAAATAAACAAAAAATAATTTTCCAAACCGAAGTTATGGCTTTTTAATTGGTTCGAGTGCGGACCCTGTAAGATGTGTTGGAATACTTATATAAAATGTATAAAGTGTAAAAAAACGCTAATAAGTCAAATAATAAAACAAGTATATTTAAAGCTTTCAATTTAGTTTATAAACAAAGATGAGTTAAATTCAGACGACTGCATATTAGGACCCCCTAATAGAATATAACTTAATGTTTGGTCTTAACAACAAGAAATTTTTCAGCCGAGCGGATGCGATTACTATATCTTGTATAGGACCAAATAGGCCATGACAACCGCATTATAAGTGTTTAGAAAAACTTAAACGTATCGAAGCAAATTCAAAATCGGATAGATTCTCTAAATATGGATATAACACTATGTTAATTCCTTAATTAGTGCTTCAATCACCTGAATTAACTATAACTTTTAAAGAGTCTGTGGCTCTGGATATTAAGTTTTTAAGATTTGAACAACTCTATGACCTACAAAGTTTTAGACTTCTCAATTTTCAGCCGCGAAACAGTGTTGAAATAAATGTAAAAAAAGACAAAGTATAGCTCATATTCCCAGTTGTAAGCTCACTAGGGGACTTTGAATAGATAGCGCAAAAAATGCATCGACAAACAAAACGACGTGTAAACATCAAAACAACTTGATATAGTGTGGTGGAATAGCGAGTGAACAACTTGCATTCCGGTTTGTTTAGTGACTCAAACTATATTTCAGGACTTAGCTCAAAAGTTTGATTTCCATTTTTTATGCTGACGCTTTATACGCGATTATGAGTTAAAATCTGATAGGCTAACTTGATTCACATTTATTTCGTTTCCGAATGTCAAACACTCCGTTGAAAAGACCAGGTCCCGCCGGAGAAGCGGTGGACAGCAATCTCATTTCCGTTGGAGATATTTTCTTCGCCAAACAGCGAGCGAGAAGATCGTCTGGCGCGCTGTTATAAAGCTATAACCGCGTAGGGTGTCTACGCAATAAAGAATTTGTCCTAGATTTGAAAACAAATGCCAACATGTTTTGACAAGCTTTACAAATATTTATCTTATAATAACAATATCAGGAAAGAAATTATAAACCATGAAACACTAGTTATTGTAGCTTATACGAATTTTAGTCAGTATTGCCAAACTTCACTACAAACATGTGTTAAAGTCTGAGTATTTTTATGAAGTGATAAAGTAGATAAAAACTTTTCACAAAAGATTGCTTTTGCAATTTCTTATGACTCGTAGTAATATGAAATTTATAGCTTTTTAAGCAAGCTGCCATACGTTTTTGAAGATCGGAATCAAGGCTTTCTTTGAAACTTTTTTATTTGAAATATCTTAGAGTGTTTATTCAGTTACTGGAAATCAAAAAAATTTGTAGTAATTTGTGGACGTTTCGAAGAAAAGAATAACGATGATTGATAAGCCATTTAACGATCTTTCAATATAACAAACTAGAGTAGAAAAATTGGGGTTTAATAAGTTCATAATCAACATATAAAGATTTTTCTCAGAATGCCATTTATTCGTTCTTTTTCAGTGGTAAGACAATGTTTGCATGTAGATTGGTTACATGCATATGACCGATATCATTTATATACAATATAAGAATATTTAGATTGATAACTAAAAAACCTCAGTGAATTGCAAATCATATTTTTATAGCAACTGTACACATAACTAAATCTGAGATGTAACGATTTATGACTTCAAAAAAAGGCGTATTTTGTTATGTCTTTGAATAAGCCACCTGATATAAACTAACCTTCAGTCATTTTGTTTTGTATGGCAACCATATACATCGTTTAATTCCGACAAGTAACCAGCTTCTTAAAGTAAAAGCGTCTTCAAATTGAAGGATTTTTCTGAAAACTGGAAGATAATGCGGAGAATAATAGGCAAACAGTTAATAAAATAGATAATTACGGGTTAGAAAAATCTAATTTTTTTATACAGGGTTACCCACTCAGTGTTACCTATTCAAACGACTATAATTTTTAGTTTGATAATATTTTATTGATTCCAATGACAAAAATGTATGAAAATAATCAAAAATTTAGAATCCATTCACTTTAGCTCGATATGGCCACCTTTTGCCTTGACTATGGCCCTCAAACGGTCAAAAACGGAAATGGGTTGCATGCTGCACGTGATTTAAATTTTTTGGCCCATTCACGTACAATCGCTTTCTTGAGCGCATCCATACTGGTGTATTTTTTAGTCCGCACCTTGAAAAATTCTCTAAAATGGACCAGATGGAAAAGTCCATCGGATTTGCGTCTGGTGAATTCGAAAGCCATTGCGACGAAATGAAGCGTGGAACATGATTTTTTAACCACTCTTGGTTAATTCTCGCTTTATGTGACGGCGCCGAGTCTTGTTGGAATGTCCATTCTTTCCGGCCGAAGTGTTTACGTGCCCAGGGATCTAAAGCACCTTCCACAATATTTTCACGATAATAAGTCGCATTTGCTTTGACACCAGGCTCGATGAAAACGACTGGAGCGCCCATCAGCGGTCACGGCAGCCCTACCATCACTTGCGATGGGAAATTACTTTTGGCCATTCGTAGGCTTAAATTCTCGTACGTGCGTTCGGTCAAGTAAACACGGTCATTTTGAGGAGTTTATGAATTGCTCAATAGGGAAATTCTTCTCATCAGAAAACACAATGTTCGGAAATTCGCCACGTTCGTGCAAGTGTAACAACTCCTTCGCTCTTTCGAGTCTAACTTTTTGCTGCGGTGTAAGATTGTGTCCTTTTTGGAACTTGTAGGCTTGACCTTTAGCTCATTTTTCAACAGTCGTTGCTGAACTTTGCGAAATTTTCAGCTCTTTTAGCCATTTGATTGCCACTTCGACGTGTTTTCGTTCAGAGTCGAGCCTTCACTATTCGAATCATCTCAGGTGATGTTGCTGTTTTCTTATGACCACCTCCATGGCGTTTTTTGCGATGCTGCCAGTATCATTGTAACGATTTATAGTGCGATACACAAACATTTTGTTCACTTCGAGATGTTTTAGCTGACGAACAATTGTTTTTGATTTTCCAGCCAAATATATTTCAATCACACTATTACGTTTAAATTCCATCACGTATAACTTTTTTTCACGACACAGACTAAAATGTTTTTGTACGCTTGCAAACAATGGAATGATTTGTTATTGGTGTAAATTTAAGCGCGCTGTCATTAATGAGTGTGGTAGTTATAGCAGTTTGATTTGGTACCACCGGGTGGGTAACCTGTAATGTTCTTTAATTTAATTAACTTAAAATATGTTAGGAATAATGATTTCAAAGTTGATCCGATTAAGTGAGTTTTGATCAAACTGTGCATATTCAGAGCTAGCTAGGCTAAACGTCGTCTTTAAATGAAATAAACCTGTATTTTTGTCGGTTCCCAAATTCTGGAGAACTTTATGTCAATTTGATATCAGTAAGATAATGCGATTGTGCCTTTACCGATTCTTAGAAAGATTTGGTCGCAGGATTTTCTTTCGATTACCACTGTTTGAAAAGAAAGTCTCAAACTTTATACCTAATATCGTTTTTTGTAAAAATTCTGCCAAAAATCCTTTCAGTTATTTTTTCATCATCCAAGTTCTAAAGGTTTAACTTCAGAAACACGTATTTTAACTTAAGATGACTGTTAGATAATTACATCGTGCCAACGCAACTCAATCTGATTTTTTTCTGTGAAAGGTCACCGGAAAATGGCATCGCAATTTGAGTTTAAATACTTTTTCCCTAGACTTTCCAGAATTTCTTTGTTAATAGTTTTATGTTTCGGGTAACAATAAAAATTTTAATAAAATACTTAATTTTCATTTGAAGAAAATTGTATGCGAAAAAGGTTGTTCCAAAAGTCAAGGAAACAAAACCATAAATCAGACTTATATACTCGTAGAGTATAAGATTACATTTTTAGGGCCTCCAAAGTTTCCTTTTAGGTTTTGCAAACTTCAGTAACTAGTAAAGAATGATTGACTTCTGCATTAAAATGTGGAAAGATTCCAAATCTTCAGGAATTGCCATCGCTATGCTTGCTATTGTAAAGTATTATATATCTTTCTTCTACAGACCAAATACATTTATTTTGTTGCTGTACATTTTCCAAATGCACTCTCTCTTTTTCATGCCCATGTCCACGCGCTCAGTTCTACCACTGGCACGCTTAATTGCCAGGCTAGTTAAATATGTTGTTTATTTAAACAACTCTTTGTTGTTGCTATTGTTTGCGTTTTATATTTCGTTTCACTGATTTCCTAAAGTAATTGTTCAAATTGATTTGTTGCAAGAAGTTAAAAGTCGTTTGTTGTATGATATTTGTTGTTGTTGATTTGATTTTTTTAATTTATTTTAGTCTTATAAGGTTCAACAACTTGTTTCGATTGCAACTTTACTTCGTTTCCAATGCATGTATGTGTGTTTATGTAAATTTAAAAATGTCGTTCTTACCTGAAAGTTGTTGAATCGCTTTATGACTGACCAGCCAGGAAAAACAGCCATAAATTGATGACCATATAACAAAATTAATGATGAATGGCAACGAATATCAATTTCTCAAATGCATTATTACAAGAAATTTGTACCAAATCCCCAGCATTTGAAAGTTCTTCCAGCAAACACGCAATTGGAATTTAAAAATGTTTCAGTAAGGCCTAAATAGTGGACTCTAATATTACTAAAATAGTTAAGATAAATTTAGGAGATAACTCAAATATATGCTAAAATTCACTAAAAATTGTACTTTAGTGATCGCATAACGGACTTCTTTTAAATCTTAAAAAGATTACTCCACTTCAAGTTACTAACTTTATGCTTTTTAGCTGTAAGATGACAAAAACATATAATAACTTAAATATAAAATCAGAATTTGAAAAGTTTAAACTATCCATTCAGAACGGATGTATACAAAGACAATCAATCCATTTTAAATAAAGTTTGAAGTAAAATTAAAGAAATGTCCATAATTCATATAGAATATCTAAAAAAAAAGATTCGTATCTATTAAATATGTTAAATAATGATGTGAAGCTGATAGTGGTATCAAATGTTATATTGCAATATAATAATAAAAGTTCCTAAATATACCATAAACTTTTTTTTCTTACAAATATACCAGACTAAATATATATGTCACAACATGCAGTACAAATCGTGACCATTTCATTAATATATAAGAACATCAACTGATCATTGAATGGACTTAATGGTCATTGCGCGGCGACCAAAAAGGCAAACGGCGAAAGTGAATGGTGCGCCACAAAAAAATAGCAAAGCAATTGAATGTGATGACGTAAAAAGCAGCTGCTCAAGCTGTTTTTAAATGGAGCAAAGAAGCGCGCTGACTGCGCTGGCCCAATTACAATTGCGCCCACCGCTCTACTCAGCGTTGTTGTGTACTGGAACTGCCATTTTTTGTTTTGTGTACTTTAATTTTGTTTGTTGCATGTTTAGCTTTATTTGTTGTTGTAATGTTTTGTTTTTATTATATTTTATGTTTAGATAATTTTGCTGCTGTAAATTTGTGATGAAAAATATTAGAAAACACAGAATTTTGCTTTTAATTGTAGCCATAATATGCTGATTCGAAATAGAAAATTTTAGATAATCTAAAAAAGCAATTAATGACAAACAAAACTATAAGCAATTTATGGTGAAAGGAATTAAAAAATACATAGTTGGAATTCCATCCATGTGATGACAAAATCTCCGGAGATACATACATTAATCTCATTTCAATAAAAAGCTCGCGCTAGTAATTTATCTGATTGGAGTGATTGGAATCTCATGGAATCGGGCAGTCAAAAGGGAGTGTAGAGATAACAACTCACCATCTTGCTGATATTATCGACATTGATATCTGGCAATGAAAAATATATTCGAGCTTTCACCATTATAAAGAGACCGTTTAGCTTTCGTTGACGCTAAAAGTATTTACCAGCCCAAGAGGCGTGAGTATTACGGCTTTTTTAATCAAAGAAGAAATGATAGACTTATTACCTCGCCTTAATAACTTTGTAACTTCAACTTAACATGTTTTGGATGAAGAAATATTCGCTTGTCTTAATAACGCTTGTAATAGCTTTCGGTAAAAATGGAATGGAATTACACATGGTGCCAAATCAAACATGAGTCGCAAATAATCTTGGATTATAAATAGACTTTCCGAGCAACTATACTAATGTTAAATAGAGGAAAAGTCTTTTTGATAGGTTCAGAAACTCTGACGTTGCGCTTTATGATTTGAAATATATTTACAAATATGTTAAAGATCCTTCTTAAAAAAAAAAACACTGTGAATATATTCTTGCATATATGCAAAAATGTTGAGACACTTTTTGATGTCGTGTGGTGATGGTTTTGCTCCATCAAAGTATTTTTGACATTAGGTATCCCTATTTAAAAAAAACCTACAAACTTTAAATTGAATGGGAAATATTTATGACAGTGACCGGCCCAAAACGAGCAACTTTCTGCTTATTTATTTTGATCAATAAATCAATTAACTGATTCGACGTGTAGGTTCAGATGGTCCATCTTGTTGAGACAATTTCGCCCGATGACAAGCTTTTTGCTGAATTCGTTCGATCAGACGGGGGCTGTCCGCTCACATTTTACCGGCATTATATCCCCATGGAAAAAAGAAAAGGTGTGATATCACACGATCTTGGTGTCAGTCGACCGGCCTAAGACGTGAAACTATCTGCTTGTGTTTCTTCAATAAATCAATTAACTGATTCGACGTGTCTTGTGATGCCGCTTCTTGTTGCAACCCAAATGTCGCCCAGAAAAAACTTGTTTGATCAAATCGTCGATTATCATTCGCGACAACTGCCTACCGGCATTATTTTAAAGAACTATAGAGTTTCGATAAAGTTGTCCACGATTTGAAAACATAAACAAGCCCAAAACCTTGTTTTTAAATAAAGTTGCTGCCAACGTTCTTGAATTGCAGTTGCTCTTTGTCCCAAATACATGGCTGTTATCTTTTCTTCGATTCTGGGTCTAAAGTGCCTCATTCAAAGATATCACTAAATTAAATATGTTTTTAATTAAATAAAGTTCGATTTGGCAATCGGAAAGACTTCTAGAACAAACATAATATGCAACTTAGACCCCGTCATTGTGGCACAGAAGGAGAGTAATTAACATGAAATAAAAGTGCAGCGCAGCTCACTCGTCAATGTCGCTCCTAAGAAGAGGTCGTGTGCAGAATTGAGTATAAATAATATTGAGGTTTGCTGCGTTCATAGTACAACTCTCTCGTTTATATGAGGTACTCTTCCTCAAAGTGGGATGAAAAATGGAAAGGAGTGATCCGCTAGTATTATATATCAGAAGAAAGAAAATTAGGTATAAAAAAGTAATAAAAAACTTAAAATGCAACAACATTAGCAAGGCCAGTCGAATTTGATCAGAAATAGAAAATGTTGTGATGGAACCGATCGTAGAAATTTTGCAGACATTGTATTTCAGTATCGGTCGCATTTGATTTGATAGTTTCTGAATTGAAGAATTTTGATTAGAATGTGGGAACTGAGTAAAAAATTAATAAGCTTTTAAATAAAGGGAAGTTTGTTTACATATTGAAATTCCAGACTCGGACTGATCCTTTAATAAAATGTAGGATAAGCTTCTAACTAGAAAAGGAACTACATATAATAATTCTTTCCAAATTGTTATATGGAGTACTTTGAATATATGCGACGTATTCACAGCATGAAATTAGATATGTACAAAAGCTCTGAACTTAACATATTTAGACAGTAATAGAAAGTTAAACAAAAAGTCTATATCCAAGTCTAAGTCTATTAAATAGGATATATAAACATGGTGTTTCCTAAAAAATCGTCGAAGCTATGGTACGTGGAAAGATCAGCAAGTGAACTTTAAGTCGATAAGAAATGTGATTGAAAAATTAACATGCAGTGCTTGATATATCGCAAGAAGAATTTAAAGTTTAACTAGCTGAGCTTGCGTAATAAAAATAAATCCAGAATTAGTTTCAGAGTTATATTAAGTTTATTATAAAAATAATAGCTTGTGAGGCAAGCTTTGGATCCCATAAATCAACATATCATTATATCCCTCTTCTCGCCGCTATGATAAGCTTCGAAGATTCAATCACTGGACCTCAAACTACTACTATTCATTTTCCAAAATTAACGAAAAAGCACGAAACTAGGGAAGCAAATATTTAAAACTTATTACACTCGTGTTAAATAATTTTCTCTTTTTTGTTTTGCATTGCAAATGTACATTTGTTTTTTAAAGTTAAAAGTTTGTATGCATACGCATTTAGCGGTGTTTTTATCATTGCAGTAAAATTTCACGCCTTACTATCAACTGAAGGAAAGAAAGCACTAAGGGGAGAAGTTCGCACTAAGCAAATTCATAGTAGAGTTGTTGTATGAAAATACAAAGTACTATTGGTTTTATACACAAACACATACTTACATATAGTTATGTACATTTGTAGGTAAAACGCATATTTGAATGAAAATGTTTACGTATGTGTGTGAATGTGTGAGTATGGTAGTGATTTCATCATAAAAGTAAACGAGCATTCATCAATTTACACTTTCAATTTACAAATTGTTGTTGAATAAACAAACACAAATACATATCTTTGTAGTTAAAAATTATCAAGAGTGGCGTTACAAATCGAAAAATATGCCGCAAGATGAAACAATGAAGAAATGCTGCCATAAATTGCTCGATAAAATGAAGCTAGTGTAAATAAACGCTCGTAACGGTTGAATAAATTCCCAAAATAAATAAACAAATGTTAAAATTGTTCAAATTTACTATATATATATATAAATTAGTGACTCATTCGGAATGGGCGGTTGTAATAAACACTATGATAGGTCTCTAATGAGGGCTTGCTTTTAGTGATACAAATTTCTCACAGAATATTAATTATTTATAATGAAAATTAGATGTTACTGATCTAATACTTTTCCTAGTAATTGTAATTATATGCCACTTATAAGCGTCTGTCTCAAAATTGTTGGCTCAGCAACTTCATTTTTTTTTCGACAAAAAGAGGTCCCTATAGATTGCAACCTTTGTATGACTCTTCCAGTTACCATTTGGAAAAGCCGATCTTTATATCCAAAATGCACACATGAGTGCAAAGTTACCAGCTGGTGAAGTAATTGTTGTAAAAAATCAATAATATTGTAGATGTTTTATTTAAGTTTTGAACCCTGGAACCGCCAAAAGTCAGTCAAGACCTGCACCAAAAATCGAATAAGCTAACAATCGAACACAACTGAACCGATCTTGATGTTGTTCGATGTACAAAAATAATTATTTTCAATGGCACCATATGGTTATTTATGGTTTAAAGTCCGATATCAAAATGTGTTGTGTTAATCGAGTTTCGAACCTCTATTTGACACAGGTTGTCAGGAACAGAACCAAAATTTACATATCAAAAAGGTGAAACAAATGTATAGTCAGTAATCTTGATAATATTGCTGCCGCTAGTGTATCAATTGATGAGGGCTCAAAATCAGTCTCACACGTCGTTCTGAAGCTTTGGCCTCTCTGTGAAGTCGTTTTGGAGAGTTTTGCGAAAAGATCTCGGTCTAAATCTTAATAAAATCAAATTGACGTAAAGAATTGAAGCCGCTTGACCACCATGTATGGTTAAGTCAATAAGCAAAATATGCGTTGTTGGTCAGGCAGGAATCTCACAAATACTCCATGAGTCACCACCGCATTCCGAAAAATTACGGTTTGGTGCGGTGCAGGACCGGGCCAGACGTCAATTAGCCGTACTTCTTCAAGACCGGCACGTTACTGTCAATTGGATTCGCCACCGCTCAATAATAACCGAATATTTTTGGCCGATTTCGGAAAATATGGACTTGGAAAATATGTGGTCTTAACAGGACGGCCACATACTACACAGCGAAAGACATAGTCGATTTATTGAAAATCAAATTTGCGTGAGCGTGTTATCTCACGAAATGGCACAGCCAATTGGCCGCCTTGATTGAGCGATTTGATCGCCGTTAGACTATTTCGTGGAGCTACGTCAAGTCTATGATCTATGGCAACAAGCCAGCGACGATTGATGATCTTCCTATGAATATCGAATGTGAAATTGTAACAATATCGGCCGATTTGTGCTTGAAACCGTCGAAAATTGGGTTAACGTCTGACTTCTGCAAGCGTGCCTATGGAAACGAAATATGGGTGAAATGGCATCGAATGTACTTTCAAAAGAATAAAGAATTTCATTGATATCCGAAACCATTTTTGTTTTCATTAAAAAAATAAACTGTGTGGATAAAGGGTTGTAATTGTGTTTATAAAATTTTTTTAAATTCATGTTAATAAAATGTAACTTCTAAGATGAAAATAGTATTTAACTATATTTTTCCTTTCCAGACTTTCACCTTACATTAAACATTTAGGGGGATTTTTTCTTAAAAC
>NW_026090988.1:0-17229 GCF_024586455.1 Bactrocera neohumeralis
ACCACCACTGGTCCGTCATTATGTGCGCAGCCAGGCTAGGCTTTGTCGTCGCATGGCTAACCAGTGCGCCTTACGTAACCTCAACTGTCAATCAAAGCCCGTAACAGCAGTAAGTACCGTTGTCTGATATAATCATACTTTGTATTTATTTATGTATTATCTTTCTCATTACTCAATCTAGATTGGATCGTTTCTAATCTGAAGGGATGTTGCAAGCTTAAAAGGTGGGCAACGTCAGTTAACTACTGAGGACCTATAAAGGAAACAGAGTGCCGAAACAATCAAGCATTAAATTTTGGAATCATTTAACTAATTAAGATAATATTTGAAATTTTAGTAGATTTGAAGAGATATTTGTTAAAATAAAGTCAAAAATTATTCTTTCAAATAATACGTCGAACCTTTATTATTATTATAACTATGAGTTTCGTAAAAAGTGACACTTAAATTAAAAGGGATAAAGCGGGGTTATAAACAAAAATAAAGCCAGCATTTATACTGGAAATTTTCTTTTAAATTGGATTTAATAATTTATTTTGAAAGGAAAGGATACATAAGTAGCATATGTATATGTACCTTGCTGTATAACTAATCACTGCATTTCTGAGTTTACAGTCATAGTCTCTTGTGGTTACACCACATGTTCAGAGAGAACATTTGTTACCAAAACTGAATAGTTTGATTCGCCTTTTGCAATGATGAGTCGTCTGTAGCGAGTTCAAGAAGCGCGGCAGTATTTTCATGGATTTGTTAGCATGACATTGCGACATTCATCGACCGAGCAACTGCCAAAGGAGTTGGTTATTGCTCATGTGTGGCATTTCAATATATAAAAGATGCTCAGTATGCTTTGACATTTCATCATGAATAGACTTACTAACGAGCAACGCTTGCAAATCATTGAATTTTATTACCAAAATCAGTGTTCGGTTCGAAATGTGTTTCGCGCTTTTTTATCGCCAAATTTTGTTCAGCGATGAGGCTCATTTCTGGTTGAATGGCTACGTAAATAAGCAAAATTGCCGCATTTGGGGTGAAGAGCAACCAGAAGCCGTTCAAGAACTGCCCATGCATCCCGAAAAATGCACTGTTTGGTGTGTTTTGTACGCTGGTGGAATCATTGGACCGTATTTTTTCAAAGATGCTGTTGGACGCAACGTTACGGTGAATGGCGATCGCTATCGTTCGATGCTAACAAACTTTTTGTTGCCAAAAATGGAAGAACTGAACTTGGTTGACATGTGGTTTCAACAAGATGGCGCTACATGCCACACAGCTCGCGATTCTATGGCCATTTTGAGGGAAAACTTCGGAGAACAATTCATCTCAAGAAATGGACCCGTAAGTTGGCCACCAAGATCATGCGATTTAACGCCTTTAGACTATTTTTTGTGGGGCTACGTCAAGTCTAAAGTCTACAGAAATAAGCCAGCAACTATTCCAGCTTTGGAAGACAACATTTCCGAAGAAATTCGGGCTATTCCGGCCGAAATGCTCGAAAAAGTTGCCCAAAATTGGACTTTCCGAATGGACCACCTAAGACGCAGCCGCGGTCAACAAACCATTGTCCGCTATTTTTGTTCGCTGTTTTTCGTTGTCAAATAAAAAAGTTTTTATATCAAAAAATTAATTTTTTGATCGTTCAGTATCTATGGCAGATATAAAATGTTGTCGTCCGATATCATTGATTTCGACAAGTAAGCAGTTTATTGTGGAGCAAAGAACATTTATAAAATTTTAAGCGTTATCTCGAAAGCTAACATTTTGGTATTTGTTTTACAGACAGACAAACGGATATGGCTAAATCGCTCTGCGATTAGTTGAGATAATTTATATGTACTTTTACATTTGGGTGATACGCGTGATTTCTTTTAAATGCCTGAAGCAAACTTAATATGTACTCTGTTCATGGTATAAAAATTAATGCAAACTTGCAATTTTTTACCCAATTATAAATATTTTCTAACGGCTTTCGACACGATATTGCTAATTAATTTTACCGGCCCAAAGCGTCGAAATTTATCTGTCTCGCAAGTGTTCTATATTGAGAATTATTAGTCATTGTAATTCAAATTACTTGGAAAAAAGGACAAGGAAATTTGTTATTAAATTCACCAGGAAGTGACCATTTAAAGAAATATATATTATGGATAAATTGGCAGGACTATCACCTCTTCGGGTTGCTCTTCGTGCCAAATATGAGCGCGATCTTTACGCCTCATCGCTTGCAAAAGTTGCTTAAGTCGTAAGATCTTAGTTGGCTCTTTGTTTTACAATGAATAAAAATATCGAATGGCGCCGAATTTGTCTCGGCGGTTTTCGTATTTATAACCAAATTCTTCACTGCGGCCGGAATCATTGTGAGTGCTGGAAAAGTCTTATGAGCGTAAGAGTATGTACAAAGACCGATTAAGTTGACAAAAGGTCGGAGAAATCGTTGCACATATGCCTCGATCGACGAAGACCTTCTACCTCTTCAACTGCTATATTCCATGATTTGACGCCTCTGACCACGGTGTATAAAATCGAAAGGCAAAGCTTTTCACAAAAGATGGTGGGTACCTTTGGATATGAAACGCGTTATTGCTCTACCCGTCGTTAATTGCTAATTTTTTTTCTCCTTATTCTGACCGAATTGGGCAAGCCGAAAACGCAATGAATACCATCGATCAACCGTGCTTTCATGTTCTCTACAACTGAAATTGCCGCTCTTTGGATCGAAAACAAAGTCCGCTTCATCGTTATCTGTTTGGATTACTCGTTATTATATATCTTAAAAGTGTTATGGTTTTTTTATTGAAAAACTTTGAACTATTCACAGTAGTAAACATTTTCTAAATCTATAAATAAAACCTGGTGACATTGAAAAAGTATGCCTACTTTCTTATTATCCAAAATCAACTTGACCATGTTGCTATTGCAGCGTAATGGCGAAATGATAATACCTAAGTATATTAGGTGAGAATTTGGGATATGTTAGTGGATAGAACCTACTGGAGAAGCTTCTTTACGGATGGCTCAAAGCTTAGGATGAAGTTTGGTGGAGGAGTATATTATTAAGAACTATCTATCAACATTATTTGTAGTCTTCCTAACCACTACAGCGTTTTTTCCAGTCGAGGATGCTGTCATTAATATAGCAGCAGATCTGCTGCTGCGGAGTGCTGCCTGATTCAGAGAAGTGACTATCCACTGTGATAATAAACTGCGATACTAGACTTGAGCCACTAGCCGTGCGTTCAAGGCTATCAACTCACTTCGTGAAAAAACTAGTGTGATTGCGGAATCGCAGGTACCGGCAAATCTGACAATCTGGCAAGAAAAGGCTCCTTGAAGTCCGAGCTCCGTCCTCTTCGTGTGTTTTACCACTGTATATGTGGGCTTCACGGGAGCGTGGTCAGCGTTGGACTACCAATAGTTCTTGCGTTTTCGCAGGATGTTTTTATACTCTCGCAACAATGTTGCTAACGAGAGTATTATAGTTTTGTTCACATAACGGTTGTTTGTAAGTCCTAAAACTAAAGAGTCAGATATAGGGTTATATATACCAAAGTGATCAGGGTGACGAGTAGAGTTGAAATCCGGATGTCTGTCTGTCCGTCCGTCCGTCTGTCCGTCCGTGCAAGCTGTAACTTGAGTAAAATTGAGATATCATGATGAAACTTGGTACACGTATTCCTTGGCTCCATAAGAAGGTTAAGTTCGAAGATGGGCAAAATCGGCCCACTGCCACGCCCACAAAATGGCGGAAACCGAAAACCTATAAAGTGTCATAACTAAGCCATAAATAAAGATATTAAAGTGAAATTTGGCACAAAGGATCGCATTAGGGAGGGGCATATTTGGACGTAATTTTTTGGAAAAGTGGGCGTGGCCCCGCCCCCTACTAAGTTTTTTGTACATATCTCGGAAACTACTATAGCTATGTCAACCAAACTCTACAGAGTCGTTTTCTTCAGGCATTTCCATATACAGTTCAAAAATGGAAGAAATCGGATAATAACCACGCCCACCTCCCATACAAAGGTTATGTTGAAAATCACTAAAGTGCGTTAACCGACTAACAAAAAACGTCAGAAACACTAAATTTTACGGAAGAAATGGCAGAAGGAAGCTGCTCCCAGGCTTTTTAAAAATTGAAAATGGGCGTGGCGTCGCTCACTTATGGACCAAAAACCATATCTCAGGAACTACTAGACCGATTTCAATGAAATTCGGTATATAATATTTTCTTAACACCCTGATGACATGTACGAAATATGGGTGAAATCGGTTCACAACCACGCCTTCTTTCAATATAACGCTATTTTGAATTCCATCTGATGCCTTCTCTGTATAATATATATAAACATTAGGAACCAATGATGATAGCGGAATAAAACTTTACACAAATACGGTATTTGAAAAATATGTAAATGACGGATAATGAAATCTCGATTATCACTTTATCATGCGAGAGTATAAAATGTTCAGTGACTTCCTTACTTGTTTTGGCAATCAACTATTGAACCTATGCCTATTCTTTAGTTTTACAGCGGTTCATACCTTCTGGGGAAACTAGTAGGATCAAAATGTTTGTAAGCAAGTAAGGGGTTTTTCAGTAAGAGCGCTACAAATGTTTGGTTTGGGATATCAATGAAATTCATTATTCCAGTGAAAGTACATTCGATGCATTATGTGTGGAACTCGACTTTTTTTGCATGTCTAACACAGGCACGCTTGCAGAAGTCCAGACGCTGAATCCAATTTTCATTGGTTTTGAAGCATAAATCGGTCGATATTCGTACGTATTGACATAGTCCCACAATAAATAGTCTAATGGCGTCAAATCGCATAGCCGAGAGCGGCCTTCAATACGAGCCATTTCATTGAGATAACACGTTCACCGAACGTGGATTTCAATAAGTTCATTCGTTGTGTACATACAACGACGTCACAAGTGCCCAACGCTTGAGAACAACGTGTGAGAGTCCCAGTTTGTCTTTCTCAATTGGTGTACTAGCAGCGGCAAATATTCTCCACCTATGGGCGCATTTCTTAACTGGCACGGGAACATTTCGTACTGTGCGCATAGTTCAGAATTTACCTGCTGCCATGCTCGGGTGATCTGACAGTATGATTATGATGACCATAATTTGGACCTAGAGGTCTGAAGTTGAAAACCACTGTCTCCAATTTCGGTAGAAACTTTAAAAATTTCAGCTTCTTGGATCGTAGAATCTTTCCATGATGAAATGGCAAATTTTACTGAAAAGGAAATGTGAAAAGAGCCGGATAAGAAGCTTATGGCTCCGGTTTTTGTCGGTCTCGCTTTGCTTCGTCCTATTGAAGCCCCGTTAAAGCTGCATCTATTTTCAACATCATAATATTTGAACAAATTACTCAGTTGAATTTAATACAATAAGGTGTATTTTATCCAGTTGAGTTGGGTTTATTTGAATATAGCTGGTACAAACTTCGTGAAATTACCTTTCCAATTCTACATTTTTAAGACAGCGACCTAGTGCTTATTCGATTCGATAGTCTTGCAGATGAAGAAAAAACTGTTTAACACGCTTTTTGGCAAGCTTCACTTGTGTTTATGTTTTTGTTTTGTAGCTTTTTTTTAAGTGCCACTGAAACCTAAATATTTAGACGACACTGTAGGAAGGCGAAGCCAGTAGGTTTAAGCAGCTCACCAATAAAGATGAGATTAAAGTATGCAATATCTATATAAAACTAGTATGGGTGACATTTAGAAAAGCATATGTATATACACTGAAATATATGTATATCATAAGAAAATGTACTTTATATACATAGATATACATATGTATATATAACAATCACCAGAGAAATAATATCAAACAATGTAAAACATGTGACTTTTAGAGTGACAAAAAATTAATACTTATAATAGAACTTTTGTAGCAAAAAAATTCAGATACTAGTTTTCAAACGCCTCCGAAGAGCGACTGCAATAGAAACTCCTTTTTCTTAAACTTTGGCTGTCACGTCGATGTGGCTTTCAAAAATTGTCACCGAATCCTAATGGCGGAGAATAGGATTTAAATTATATTCGTTTATTTTCTATTATTGGTAAATCTCATAAAAAATGATTCACTATTATAAAATATAAGAATTCATAAAATTTAAAATACACGAAATATTCTACATACCTAATATTGAACCCCTCTACCTGAAAAATTGGAAAATGAAACAACCACCTACTGGTTTACCTACTTTCCGGGTCGACTGCTTGGATGCAGGGTGCTAGTCAAGAACAAAAGAAATGGATTCAGCCAAGTTCGTACCGTTGTACTTTTTTTGGTTCCGCGGGACATCATAAATATCAGGAATATACTTTATTATTTACTTAACCATTACTACATGTTATGATTCATATTTTAACAATTAGGGTTTCACACATCAAACTAAAAATTAAAAAAAAATATAGCTAAAAAAAACTAAAACACGCTTTCAAACATGCCACTAAAGTGAAAAATAATTCTTTGTATAAGCTAATAATAATAATGAAGGAAAAATTTGCATTATTGACATAAAGCGTTTGCTTTGCTTGACATATTTACTCTCGCAACAAAGTTGCTAAGGAGAATATTACAGTTTTGTTCACATAACGGTTGTTTGTAAGTCCTAATACTAAAAGAGTCAGATATAGGGTTATATATACCTAAGTGATCAGAGTGACGAGTAGAGTTGAAATCCGGATGTCTGTCTGTCCGTCCGTCTGTCCGTCTGTCTGTCCGTCTGAGTTTTTTGTACATATCTCGGGAACTATTATAGCTATGTCAACCAAACTCTACAGAGTCATTTTCTTCAGGTATTTCCATATACAGTTCAAAAATGGAAGAAATCGGATAATAACCACGCCCACCTCCCATACAAAGGTTATGTTGAAAATCACTAAAAGTGCGTTAACCGACTAACGAAAAACGTCAGAAACACTAAATTTTACGGAAGAAATGGCAGAAGAAAGCTGCACCCAGGCTTTTTTTTAAATTGAAAATGGGCGTGGCGTCGCCCACTTATGGACCAAAAACCATATCTCAGGAACTACTATCGGTTCACAACCACGCCTTCTTCCAATATAACGCTATTTTGAATTCCCTCTGATGCCTTATCTGTATAATATAAACACTAGGAAATGAAAATGCAATTCAATACTCAAAGTACACAAATTGATCCAATCTAATTAATACTACAGAAAAATAAAAAAATATGTAAATTATTATCACTTTATCATGCGAGAGTATAAAATGTTCGGTGACACCCGAACTTAGCCCTTCCTTACTTGTTTTTATGTCAGAAATCAACTATTTTCACAGTAATGCAGGAATTTTTCCTTCATTATTATTGTTAGTTTATACAAAGAATTATTTTTCACTTTTTAGTTTGATATGCTTTAAAAGCGTCTTTTTTTTAACCATATTTATTTTATTTTAATTTTGTCAGTGCTTGTTCGATCCATCAATCTCCCAGTTGAAGACTTTTTTCTTTGTTATTATTGCATATAATTGCTTAAATTTATGACCAGTCTAGTTGTGAATGAGTTTTTTAATTAAGTCTACATTAATCAGACATTTCTTCTGATAAAGTTATGAGGAGCAATGAACTTTTAAGAATTGGGTTAATTTACTTTTGTCTGAACTCAAAAGAATATCTGCAAAGAAGGCATATTAAGAAGTCATTTCAGCAAAGAATTCATTTTGTAAAGAAATCAACTGCAATTCAATAAATCTTTCTTATAAGTGACTTTCATAAGAAACAAGCAAAATAAATTATATTTATAAATATTTATATATATAACAGAGGCTTATAAAAATGAGTGTAAAAATTTCTGCATAAATAGTGGACAACTACGGCATATGTGGAGAACCACCGTAAAACTTCCATAAACCGAGGATTCTCAAAATGTGTAAATCTATTTTAGTTTTAGGTGAGTAGAGAAACATTTTCGCCTAGTCTTACATACATACTTATCAAACATAATTTATGAACTTGGACGTCTGAAGGTCTCTTCTTCTGCGAACGCTCTGGGCCAATCGAAGTGTCCCGGCGAGTGTCGAATTAATGTGCCGAGCACATCGGTATGCATTATTGTGCAACAGGAGCCAGCGCAATGCCTAAAAATCAAGGAATGTACACTAAATGAGATGAACTGTGCAAGGAGGCGACAGAATATACCACGTGAGTGTTACGGAAGAATATTTTCTGAAAGGTTTACAGCGCCCAAATTCTTCTACATATAGTGCTGAGCAGATCGAAAATCGAACGTTGCTCTCTCATAAGTGGCACCACTGGCAGCGGACGTTGCAGCGTCATCAAAAATTGCCAGAATATAAAATGTGTCAACGATAAGGTGGTTGGCTGCCAAAAGGTCGGCAAGCAGTGTCGACTAATGACGATCTGCGCAGCCCGAAAGGAAAAATGTGCTCGTGCGCCGAATAATCGTACGTCGATTTGTCTGTGCGTTTGTAAACCATTTCAAAATTGTTTAAAAAAATTTCAGAAATGCAGAGCGTTCGCGTTGGAGCTTGTAGAGGTTTCAAACTCACCGAGGGCTTCAAACCATGCACACCGTTTAGAAGGAAGAAGAAGAAGAAGACCTCAACCAGAATTAAGAAGTTACTCAAAGGTTGAATGCCCGAGCTCTCACCTTCCGAGTTCTCACCTTCCGAGTTCTCACCTTCCGAGTATTCCTTTGTAATATGAGGTCTTAATAGAAGTATAATGAAAATATAAATATTTAAATAAAGTGTGGAGTAGTAATTTTTTGTGAATTTTGAGCATATCCCCAAGTGGGAATATTATTATGTCTAGAGCGTAAATTACTTGTGTACACGAACACCGATTATACCGGCCTGACACATAGATGGTGTCACTAAGCTTAAATCCATTTGATTATAAGTTAGCTCTAACCTCCATAAAGTTCATGTATAAATTTATCAACTATCGGGTCATAAGTTTGTGAATTATATCATTTTAGGCAAGAAGCAACTTTTGTTATTGAAAAACTTGATAAAATGAATTCCGCTTGTTGATAAAAATATTATTTTCGAAGGAAAAAAATACAGTTAAATAAACATTTGATGACGAATCTTGGAGATTTACGAGGAAAATCTAGTGTTTCAGATATTAAAAAAAGCGTAATAAACCTTTTTGCGATATGTGACATTGGATGAAACACGGCTCCATCATTTCACTCCGAAATTTAGTTGATAGTCATCCAAATGCACATGATAAACCCATTCTAAAGGGTGGAAAAACGCAATAATCGGCTGGCAAGGTTATGGCGTTCGTATTTTGGGGATGCGCATGGAATAATTTTCATTGAAAACTATAAAAAAGGAAGGACCAACATCGCCTAAAAGCGGTCGCATTTGAAGGGAGGAGGTGATGTTTCAAGTCAATGCACCGTGTCACAAGTCAGGGAAAGCCATGGTAAAAATTCATGAACTGATTGTCCGGACCCTTAATTGGGAAGGTGCCGCTGCCCAGCTGGTTGATGTCCTCGCAAAAATAAAGGCTGACATCACCGCCGTCCAAGAAATGCGATGGACGGGACAAGGACAGAGAAAAGTAAGGCTTCGCGAGTGGCGAACGGTAGTGATTGTGAATAAAAAAGAAAAGCCTGAAAATAAGAAAGTAAGGCTCCGTGAGTTACAAAAAAAAAGTGTGTAAAAACGGAAAATTCAATAAATACTGTGCTAACGAGCGGCTACAACGCACAACGTGGGATTTCTAAACGCCGAGGGACCTCAGTACTGTTAAAGAAAAGGGACAACCCCGGAGCGCATCACAACATCCTATGGAAAGCTGGAAACACCTAATGTAAGATTTATAAAACATTATATTTTAAGACTATTATAAAGAATATCATAAAGCATACGGAATTTGAATTGAAAGAAAATAATTATTCGACACAAAAAAGAAAAAAAAGAAATTATAAAGAATATTATCATTATAAAGAATACGGAATTTGAATTGAAAGAAAATAATTATTCGACACAAAAAGAAAAAAAGAAATTATAAAGAATTTTATTATTATAAAGAATACGAGAAAGAAATTAATTATCCGACACAAAAAAGGAAAAAAAAAAGCCTTAAACGTTAATTTACGTAAGCTTTGCAAAAAGATTCTAATATTGTCAAAGAAAGTACTATTAAAAAGAAATTTTTTTTTTAAAAAACTAATTAACGTAAAAGAAAAGATTATCATAATGCCGGATACAGCTGAGGAGCTAATTGAACAATTAAATCAGATGAGGATAGACTATGGGCAAACCACCCATCCTACAAATCCTCCAACCATCCAAACCACCCCTCCCATAACGACAATTAAACCCTCAAATATTGACCCGACCGCAGTGTGAATTTAAAACGAACTCCTGGAGGAAGAGTGAGATTAACTCTGGAGAAAGAATTTTTAAAGCTTATGAGGAGTCAAGAATACTCCTAAATATTTTGCGATACTCCATACGATAAGGCACAAAATAATTGGCGATGCCGACACCGCATTAGAATCATACAATACTCCACTCGATTGGAGTCAAATTCGAAAATGCCTTATGATGCATTATTCGGATAAAAGGGACATAGGTACCCTCGAATACCAGATGACCACTCTGGTTCAACGCTATGACGACATAGCAACCTTCTACCAAAAAGTTTACCAACACCTTTCACTTATATTAGACAAAATTTCATGTCTCGAGCTAAGTGACGAATCCATACGGACTATGACAAACTCATATAGGGATAAAGCCCTTGACACATTTATTAGAGGACTTAATGGTGACTTACCTCGTCTTCTCAGCATGAGAGAACCGACGACCTTGCCCCAAGCACTACATTTATGTCAAAAACTTGACAATATGACATATAGAATAAATCATGTGAACAACACACACAAACCCAATATCCAACCACCACCACGACCTCCCCGAAATAACAATTTTAATAATTTCAATAACAACTTTAACAATTTCAATAACAACAGAGCTTTTTACCCCGAATTAACGTATTCCCATTCCCCCAGACGAAATTTTGACCAACAGGCATTCGGTCGCTAAACAAACCGATATCCCCAACATTTTCCCAACTATATGCAAAATAACCAAGGATTCATGCCGAGGTTCAGCAATTACCCGAACAACCCCCATATTGCTAGAGAAAATACCTCCTTTAATAACAGAACGAACCTACCACCTAAACCACCGACCCCAATGGAAGTAGACCAGTCCATACGGTCAAGACAAATTAATTATCAAAATAGGCCCAATATATTCCAGGACAATCGACCACCGAAACGTCCTATTTCTGCACAACTGACTCACCCTCCAAGCAAAATACAAAGAAATTTTTTTGCTAACGCAGTCGAATTAGACCCGAACGGGATATATGATGACAATTCCTATAGCAATTATGATAATGCAGGTAAAAATGAGCCTGATACTATTAATTATTTAGATTAGCGCCGTCTTCGCTGCCTTATTACGAATTTAGAACAAGGCGCGGAGACACAATAGATTTTCTTATTGATACCGGATCCAATAAGATTTACATTCAATCCACTAGAATTAGGAATCCAATTCTGAACGAAAAGCCCTTTACAGTAAAATCAGTTGCCGGGACAATCGAAATTACCCACCACACCTTTGTCGAGATTTTTGGACCAACAGTAGGGAAAATAAAATTTTTCATATTGCCAACTTTAAGGTCGTTTCACGGCATAGTAGGCAACGATACTCTTAAAGAATTAAAAGCAATTATTCATACCGATAAAAATTTAATGACGATTTGTCAAGGTATAAATATAAGGTTAAAGCAAAGAATATCACACGAAGTGAATAATGTGGCAATCAATATTCCACCTTCTTTAACAACAAAACAAAGTTAATAATATTATTGATAAATGCCCAAACCTTTTTTCTGATCCTGATGAAAACTCACCTACACCACTCGTAAAAGGTGAAATCCGGACAACAACCGAAACACCCGTCTACTCCAAGCCATACCCGTATCCGATGGCATTGAAATACGAAATCGAACGCCAAATCGAAGAACTCCTAGATAATGGAATAATAAGGAGATCGAAATCTCCATACAACTCCCCAATATGGATAGTTAACAAAAAGTCAGATGCCTCTGGTGAAAAAAAGTATAGAATGGTCGTTGATTATCGTAAACTTAATTCGGTTACGATCCCCGATAAATATCCCATACCAGAAATTAATGAAGTTCTTGCAAATCTGGGAAACAATAAACTATTTACTGTTATTGACTTAAAAAGTGGGTTCCATCAGATTCCACTTCGCGAGTCAGACATTGAAAAAACCGCATTTTCCGTAAACAACGGAAAATATGAATTCCTCCGCTTACCCTTTGGTCTAAAAATGCTCCGGCCACATTCCAAAGAGCGCTAGACGACATCCTACGACAACATATAGGAATAAAATGCTACGTTTACATTGACGATGTAATTATATTTGGAAAAAATGAAGAAGAGCATTTTAAAAATATAGAGTTAGTATTCCAAACATTAGAAAAGGCAAATATGAAAATCCAGTTAGACAAATGCACATTCGCTAAAGAGGAAGTAGAATTTTTAGGATATGTAATCAGTTCAAATCGGATAAAAACCAACCACGAAAAAGTAGCTAAATTTCCAGTTCCACAAACTCTCAAAGAATTAAGATCCTTCCTAGGTATGTCAGGTTATTACCGACGATTTATCCAGGATTACGCAAAAGTAGCTAAACCATTAACAGCACAGAGGAGAAGCTTAAATTTAAATAGAATAAGTAGAATTAGACAACGAGGCTTTAGAAGCATTTAATAAAATAAAAAATACTTTAGTATCCAAGGATATAGTTTTAGCGCACCCAAATTTCGATAAAGATTTTGAACTAACGACCGACGCCTCAGATTTCGCATTAGGTGCCGTGCTATCGCAAGATGGTAGACCAATTACTTTCATATCGAGAACTTTAAGTAAAGCCGAAGAGCATTATGCTACCAATGAGAAAGAAATGCTTGACATATAATAGTCAATTCACTGAATTCACTTAGAAATTACCTGTGCAGTTCAAAAAAATTAAAATTATCACCGATCATCAACCTCTCTTACCTATGCCTTAAGCCATAAGAATACGAATAGTAAATGAAGCGATGGATAGCCATTTAGAAGAATATAACTATGAACTAACCTACAAACCTGGTAAAACAAATGTAGTTGCAGACGCCCTTTCAAGGATACCAATTCAAATAAATTCACTCACACCTACGATTCATAAAGATGAAAGCTCAAGCCACACTTAATCCCTTGTACAGAAGTTCCATCAATGTTTTTCAAAAATCAAAATTTTTCAAGATCGATGAAATATCCTCATATCAATTTAAAATAATTTTCCCAACAGTTCATAGACATATAATTACAGAACCAGAGTACAACGAAAAGCTATTGATTTCTTACCTGAAACGATACCTTCACCCATCTGTTATAAATGGAATTCATACAGAAGAAAGGATAATGGGTATGATGCAAAATATCTATCCTATTAATTTTAGTAACAGTAAAAGCCGATATACCAAAAATTAGTTGAAGATATTAGTAAAGAACAAGGAGAGGAGAACGTCATATTAAAAGAACATTTAAGAGCGCATAGGAATGCCACTGAAAACAAAACACAAATTCTCGAAACAAAATATTTTCCAGGTATGTTAAATAAAATAAAACGAATAATAGCCAACTGCACCGTTTGTAAAGAAAATAAGTATGAGAGACATCCCAATCAACCGAAAATTGCAGAAACTCCATTACCAACATATCCAGGACACACAGTCCATTGATATATTTTTAACAGAACGAAAAATAGTTATGAAAGCTTTGGATAAATTTACAAAATACGGATTAACAAAAACCCTAAATAGCAGAGCAATAGAAGACGTCAGAAAACCTTTAAGAGATATTATATTTTTCTTTGGAGTACCAAAATTAATAGTTATCGACAATGAGCCATCGTTAAACTCAGCTTCTTTAAAATTTATGATGAAAGACGAATTAGGAATAGAAGTTTACACTACTCCTCCATACAAAAGCCAAGCTAACGGACAAGTGGAAAGTACATTAATCGAAATAATGCGTTGCATAAAAGAAAACGGTGGACACAGAAATTTTGAAGAACTTTTAGAAAGAGCAGTATCTGAGTATAATCATTCAGTTCATTCCACAACATTTAAAAGACCAGTAGACCTATTTTTTTTCATAGAAATGCTACATTATTTACCCCGGACATAGAAAGAACTGAGACAAAACAATTTAGAAAAATTAGCCGAGTAAACAAAGAAAGGATATCGAATACCATAATAAGAATAAGAAGGATAAACTCATATCTACCAGGACAAAAAATAATATTCGTTAAGAAAAATAGAAGATTGGGAACTAAGTTATGTAAACCCTACAGTAAGGAAAATAGTTAAAGGAGATAAATAGTACCGTGTTAACTGAAAAAGGACAAATAATTCACAAAGGTAGAATACGTAACTAAATATGTAAAGATATTTTTTTCAGAATACTACTACCGCTATGCTGGCGGAAGTACAGATCCTCTGACTACTCAAACTCCCAATTAACAATAGAAAACGGAAACAGCTAGACTGCAAACAGGAACATTAGATAATACATGAAATTGACATAGAAAAATATACGGACACACTTTTGACCACATAGAGCGACTATCAAAGTGGAAACTATCCGCAAAAGCCCTAATTATCTCTTCATATCCACTTGATAACAGCGATAAGAGCCCAACTTAACAATCTCAAAGTAGAACAAAAAAAAAAAAAGATCAATTAAATTTCTGGGTAGTATTTTATGGAAATGGATCATGAGTCCCTGACCATGAAGACTACGAAATAATTTCAAATAAAATAAATAATGTCTTACAAAATAACAATAATCAGGTATTAATTAACAAACTTACAATTACAAAAATTACAGAGATAACCAATATTTTAAAATAATATAAAACCATGCAAAATATAGAAAAAAGTTTAGAAATTGAAACATTTTACAGCTAAAATATAAATTAGAAATAATTAAAGAAGAAATTTTAAATATTGCATACACAATACATTTGGCAAAAGCCAACATAATAAATTCTTCTATTCGATTAAATGAATAAATATGACAATGACAATATTCCGTATGTAAATTTAGACGAAGCACTCGAAAATTCCGAAGTAAAAATTGCAACTAATGGCAAAATTATAATTTATATTATTCAGCCTCCCCAACCGGGCAGATAATCAAAATTGTAAAAACATTAGATATTAGGGCAGTAAAAAATAACAGGATCAATAAGATAAACTTTAATACAATTTAAACTGCAAAAAGGGAATTTATGGAATAGAAAATTATTGTAAGAAAATTCCCTAAATATGTAAGTAATAATGTAGTAGATTTAAGTAATGATACTTGTATAATTAATCTTTTAAAAGTCGTTTGCCAAACTGCACGTAGGTCAACAAATATATATCCCAACTATAGAGAAATGGGACCTGGAATTTTACTTTTAAATAACGAGAAATTTTAATAAACAAACGAATCTACATTTTTAAACGGGACCTTCATCATTTTTGTATACCAACGTAACCATTGCTATGAACGGGAAAAAGTTCTATAGCGAAGAACGAACAGCAAGTAAACCACTACCAACCATCCTACAACCGTCATCTGCACCACTAAAGATAGAAGAATTCCTCTCGCTGGAAATGCTGAAACAGCTTAACTAACAATACAAAGGAAGTAAGTCTGTTAGAAAGCAGCAAACAGAGTTAAATTCGGAACCAGCATCGCTTAATCGTGATTTTAATAATCATCGCCCCATTTTCAGGAAGAATTTACGATGAAACAAAAGAAGAGGAAAACCAAACTGTCACAAACCGCAATAGAAGGACTCAAACCAAATTTTAAAACATCTAAGGTTCAAACGAGGACGTTTGAATTTCGAGGGGGGACTAGTTAGCACCCCATACATTCAAAAAGTATCATATGATGCACTAATATCATATGATACAAAGTAATATAATATGACACCACTAAATCATGAGAATTGCGACACGCGTAGTGGCAACCTGTGGAAGCGCAGCGTCAGCAAACTCCATGCCCGTTGCAGCGGCAAACATAGGTCTTGTGAGTTAAGTATAATTAATTGTTAATTTTAGTTTCTTAAGTGGAATTCAATAAAGGAGCATAGCTCCCAGAAAACATTTTTTTTAGTAAAAATAACGAAACGTTTTTTAACTTATATACATAGATATACATATGTATATATAACCGTCCACCAGAATAAATAATATCAAATAACGTAAAGCATGTGACTTTTAGGTAATAAAAAATTAATACTTATAATTTTTGTAGTAAAAAAAATTCAGATACTAGTCTTCAAAGCGCCTCAAGAAGCAACTGCAATAGAAACTCCTTTTTTTAAACTTTGGCTGTCACGTCGAGTGAGCTTTTCAAAAATGGTCACCGAATCTAATGGAGGAGAATAGGATTTAAATTATATTCGTTTATTTTCAAATATTAAATCTCATAAAAAAATAGATTCTTCAACATAAAATAAGAATTCGTAAAAATTTAAAATACACAAAGAAATATTCTACCTACCTAATATTTGAACCCATCTACCTGAAAAATGGAAAATGAAAATCCCACTACCTAGTTTACCTATTTTGGGGCGACTGCTTGAATTATTGTAGTCAAGAAAAAAGAAATGGATTCAGCCAAGTTACGTTATTTTTTTTTTCCCGGGGACATCATAAATATCAGGAAATTTTATTATTTATACTTTAAATTACTACGTCAAGCATATTTAAAAATTTGGGGGTTTCACAAATCAAACTAAAAATTGAAAAAAAAGCAAAAAAAAAAACAGCTTTAAAGGCCCCCTACTAAAAAATGAAAATAATCTTTATAACAAAAAATAATGAAAGGGAAAATTTTGATTATTGGAGAAAAGGTAGGGGGCTTTAGACATATTTTTTATCTGCAACAAAGTTCAAGGGGGTATAATAGTTTTTTTTTCACATAAGGTTGGTGTCCTAAAAAAAAAAAATGATATAGGTTAATATACCAAAGTATCACGGGGGAGTAGAGTTGAAATCCGGATGTCGTCTGTTGTTTGTCCGCCCGTCCGTTGTGTCCGGGAAGCTGTTACTTGAGTA
>NW_026090989.1:0-8286 GCF_024586455.1 Bactrocera neohumeralis
CTAAATATGTTACAGTAATGATTTGAAGCAACTCAATATCGACTGCTAAATGTGTATATACAAGAAAAGCGACTTTATACCTGAATATAAGATTGTCAAATTCTTCTAAATGCAGTGCCGTTATGGCTTTATGTCAACTTCAGTAAGATGAAGAAGGTTAATTTACTTAAATATGTTAAAGTAATGATTTGAAGCAACTCAATATCGACTGCTAAATGTGTATATACAAGAAAATCGACTTTATACCTGAATATAAGATTGTCGAATTCTTCCAAATGCACTGCCGTTATGGCTTTATGTCAACTTCAGTAAGATGAAAAAGGTTAATTAACTTAAATATGTAAAAGTAATGATTTGAAGCAACTCAATATCGATTTTTAAATGTATATATACAAGAAAATCGACTTAATACCTGAATATAAGATTGTCGAGTTCTTCCAAATGCAGTGCCGTTATGGCTTTATGTCAACTTCAGTAAGATGAAAAAAGAAAGAATGTTAAACTAGTGTTGATTAACTGCTAAATGTGTATTAAAGAAAATAATTATACCTGAATTTGAATTGCAATCTCAATATCGACATGCTAAATGTGTATATAATGTTAAAAAAGGGACTTTATACCTGAATAAAAGAATGTCGAATTCTTCCACATACACTGCCGTTATGGCTTTATGTCAACTTCAGTAAGATGAAAAAGGTTAATTAACTTAAATATGTTAAAGTAATGATTTGAAGCAACTCAATATCGACTGCTAAATGTGTATATACAAGAAAATCGACTTTATACCTGAATATAAGATTGTCAAATTCTTCCAAATGCAGTGCCGTTATGGCTTTATGTCAACTTCAGTAAGATGAAAAAGGTTAATTAACTTAAATATGTTAAAGTAATGATTTGAAGCAACTCAATATCGACTGCTAAATGTGTATATACAAGAAAATCGACTTTATACCTGAATATAAGATTGTCGAATTCTTCCAAATGCACTGCCGTTATGGCTTTATGTCAACTTCAGTAAGATGAAGAAGGTTAATTAACTTAAATATGTTAAAGTAATGATTTGAAGCAACCCAATATCGACTGCTAAATGTGTATATACAAGAAAATCGACTTTATACCTGAATATAAGATTGTCAAATTCTTCCAAATGCAGTGCCGTTATGGCTTTATGTCAACTTCAGTAAGATGAAAAAGGTTGATTAAATTACATATGTTAAAGTAATGATTTGAAGCAACTGAAAATCGACTGCTTAGTGTGTATATACAAGAAAATCGACTTTATACCTGAATATAAGATTGTCAAATTCTTCCAAATGCACTGCCGTTATGGCTTTATGTCAACTTCAGTAAGATGAAGAAGGTTAATTAACTTAAATATGTTAAAGTAATGATTTGAAGCAACTCAATATCGACTGCTAAATGTGTATATACAAGAAAATCGACTTTATACCTGAATATAAGATTGTCAAATTCTTCCAAATGCAGTGCCGTTATGGCTTTATGTCAACTTCAGTAGATGAAAAAGGTTGATTAACTTACATATGTTAAAGTAATGATTTGAAGCATCTCAATATCGACTGCTAAATGTGTATATACAAGAAAAGCGACTTTATACCTGAATATAAGATTGTCAAATTCTTCCAAATGCAGTGCCATTATGGCTTTATGTCAACTTCAGTAAGGAGAAGAAAGTTAATGAACTTAAATATGTTAAATAAATGATTTAATGCAACTCAGTATCGACTGCTAAATGTGTATATACAAGAAAATCGACTTTATACCTGAATATAAGATTGTCAAATTCTTCCAAATGCACTGCCGTTATGGTTCTATGTCAACTTCAGTAAGATGAAGAAGTTTTATTAACTTAAATATGTTAAAGTAATGATTTGAAGCAACTCAATATCGACTGCTAAATGTGTATATACAAGAAAATCGACTTTATACCTGAATATAAGATTGTCAAATTCTTCCAAATGCAGTGCCGTTATGGCTTTATGTCAACTTCAGTTATGGCTTTATGTCAACTTCAGTAAGATGAAGAAGGTTAATTTAACTTAAATATGTTAAAGTAATGATTTGAAGCAACCCAATATCGACTGCTAAATGTGTATATACAAGAAAATCGACTTTATACCTGAATATAAGATTGTCAAATTCTTCCAAATGCACTGCCGTTATGGCTTTGTGTCAACTTCGGTAAGATTAAGAAGCATTATTAACTTAAATATGTTAAAGTAATGATTTGAAGCAACTCAATATCGACTGCTAAATGTGTATATACAAGAAAATCGACTTTATACCTGAATATAAGATTGTCAAATTCTTCCAAATGCACTGCCGTTATGGCTTTATGTCAACTTCAGTAAGATGAAAAAGGTTGATTAACTAAATATGTTAAAGTAATGATTTGAAGCAACTCAATATCGACTGCTAAATGTGTATATACAAGAAAAGCGACTTTATACCTGAATATAAGATTGTCAAATTCTTCCAAGTGCACTGCCGTTATCTCTTTATGTCAACTTCGGTAAGATGAAAAAGGTTTATTAACTAAATGTTTGAAGGTAATGATTTGAAGCAACTCAATATCGACTGCTAAATGTGTATATACAAGAAAATCGACTTTATACCTGAATATAAGATTGTCGAATTCTTCCAAATGCACTGCCGTTATGGCTTTATGTCAACTTCAGTAAGATGAAGAAGGTTAATTAACTTAAATATGTTAAAGTAATGATTTGAAGCAACTCAATATCGACTGCTAAATGTGTATATACAAGAAAATCGACTTTATACCTGAATATAAGATTGTCAAATTCTTCCAAATGCAGTGCCGTTATGGCTTTATGTCAACTTCAGTAAGATGAAGAAACATAATTAACTTAAATATGTTAAATTGATGATTTAAGGCAGTTCGATATCCACTGCTAAATGTTTATGTATATACAAGAAAATCGAATTTATACCTGAATATAAGATTGTCAAATTCTTCCAAATGCACTGCCGTTATGGCTTTATGTCAACTTCAGTAAGATGAAGAAGGTTAATTAACTTAAATATGTTAAAGTAATGATTTGAAGCAACCCAATATCGACTGCTAAATGTGTATACACAAGAAAATCGACTTTATACCTGAATATAAGAATGTCAAATTCTTCCAAATGCAGTGCCGTTATGGCTTTATGTCAACTTCAGTAAGATGAAGAAGGTTAATTAACTTAAATATGTTAAAGTAATGATTTGAAGCAACTCAATATCGACTGCTAAATGTGTATATACAAGAAAATCGACTTTATACCTGAATATAAGATTGTCAAATTCTTCCAAATGCAGTGCCGTTATGGCTTTATGTCAACTTCAGTAAGATGAAGAAGGTTAATTAACTTAAATATGTTAAATTAATGATTTAAAGCAACTCAATATCGACTGCTAAATGTGTATATACAAGAAAATCGACTTTATACCTGAATATAAGATTGTCAAATTCTTCCAAATGCAGTGCCGGTATGGCTTTATGTCAACTTCAGTAAGATGAAAAAGGTTAATTAACTTAAATATGTTAAATTAATGATTTAAGCAACTCAATATCGATTGCTAAATGTGTATATACAATAAAATCGACTTTATACCTGAATATAAGATTGTCGAATTCTTCCAAATGCACTTCCGTTATGGCTTTATGTCAACTTCAGTAAGATGAAGAAGGCTTATTAACCTAAATATGTTACAGTAATGATTTGAAGCAACTCAATATTGACTGCTAAATGTGTATATACAAGAAAACCGACTTTATACCTGAATATAAGATTGTCAAATTCTTCCAAATGCACTGCCGTTATGGCTTTATGTCAACTTCAGTAAGATGAAGAAGGTTAATTTACTTAAATATGTTAAAGTAATGATTTGAAGCAACCCAATATCGACTGCTAAATGTGTATATACAAGAAAATCGACTTTATACCTGAATATAAGATTGTCAAATTCTTCCAAATGCACTGCCGTTATGGCTTTATGTCAACTTCAGTAAGATGAAGAAGGTTAATTAACTTAAATATGTTAAAGTAATGATTTGAAGCAACCCAATATCGACTGCTAAATGTGTATATACAAGAAAATCGACTTTATACCTGAATATAAGATTGTCAAATTCTTCCAAATGCAGTGCCGTTATGGCTTTATGTCAACTTCAGTAGATGAAAAAGGTTGATTAACTTAAATATGTTAAAGTAATGATTTGAAGCATCTCAATATCGACTGCTAAATGTGTATATACAAGAAAAGCGACTTTATACCTGAATATAAGATTGTCAAATTCTTCCAAATGCAGTGCCATTATGGCTTTATGTCAACTTCAGTAAGGTGAAGAAAGTTAATGAACTTAAATATGTTAAATAAATGATTTAATGCAACTCAATATCGACTGCTAAATGTGTATATACAAGAAAATCGACTTTATACCTGAATATAAGATTGTCAAATTCTTCCAAATGCACTGCCGTTATGGCTTTATGTCAACTTCGGTAAGATGAAAAAGGTTAATTAACTTAAATATCTGATGTTAATGATTTGAAGCAACTTAATATCGACTACTAAAAGTGTATATACAAGAAAATCGACTTTATACCTGAATATAAGATTGTCAAATTCTTCCAAATGCACTGCCGTTATGGCTTTATGTCAACTTCAGTAAGATGAAGAAGGTTAATTAACTTAAATATGTTAAAGTAATGATTTGAAGCAACCCAATATCGACTGCTAAATGTGTATATACAAGAAAATCGACTTTATACCTGAATATAAGATTGTCAAATTCTTCCAAATGCACTGCCGTTATGGCTTTATGTCAACTTCAGTAAGATGAAGAAGGTTAATTAACTTAAATATGTTAAAGTAATGATTTGAAGCAACCCAATATCGACTGCTAAATGTGTATATACAAGAAAATCGACTTTATACCTGAATATAAGATTGTCAAATTCTTCCAAATGCACTGCCGTTATGGCTTTATGTCAACTTCAGTAAGATGAAGAAGGTTAATTAACTTAAATATGTTAAAGTAATGATTTGAAGCAACTCAATATCGACTGCTAAATGTGTATATACAAGAAAATCGACTTTATACCTGAATATAAGATTGTCAAATTCTTCCAAATGCACTGCCGTTATGGCTTTATGTCAACTTCAGTAAGATGAAGAAGGTTAATTAACTTAAATATGTTAAAGTAATGATTTGAAGCAACTCAATATCGACTGCTAAATGTGTATATACAAGAAAATCGACTTTATACCTGAATATAAGATTGTCAAATTCTTCCAAATGCACTGCCGTTATGGCTTTATGTCAACTTCAGTAAGATGAAGAAGGTTAATTAACTTAAATATGTTAAAGTAATGATTTGAAGCAACCCAATATCGACTGCTAAATGTGTATATACAAGAAAATCGACTCTATACCTGAATATAAGATTGTAAAATTCTTCCAAATGCAGTGCCGTTATGGCTTTATGTCAACTTCAGTAAGATGAAGAAGGTTAATTAACTTAAATATGTTAAAGTAATGATTTGAAGCAACTCAATATCGACTGCTAAATGTGTATATACAAGAAAATCGACTTTATACCTGAATATAAGATTGTCAAATTCTTCCAAATGCAGTGCCGTTATGGCTTTATGTCAACTTCAGTAAGATGAAGAAGGTTAATTAACTTAAATATGTTAAAGTAATGATTTGAAGCAACTCAATATCGACTGCTAAATGTGTATATACAAGAAAATCGACTTTATACCTGAATATAAGATTGTCAAATTCTTCCAAATGCACTGCCGTTATGGCTTTATGTCAACTTCAGTAAGATGAAGAAGGTTAATTAACTTAAATATGTTAAAGTAATGATTTGAAGCAACTCAATATCGACTGCTAAATGTGTATATACAAGAAAATCGACTTTATACCTGAATATAAGATTGTCAAATTCTTCCAAATGCAGTGCCGTTATGGCTTTATGTCAACTTCAGTAAGATGAAAAAGGTTAATTAACTTAAATATTTGATGTTAATGATTTGAAGCAACTCAATATCGACTGCTAAATGTGTATATACAAGAAAATCGACTTTATACCTGAATATAAGATTGTCAAATTCTTCCAAATGCACTGCCGTTATGGCTTTATGTCAACTTCAGTAAGATGAAGAAGGTTAATTAACTTAAATATGTTAAAGTAATGATTTGAAGCAACTCAATATCGACTGCTAAATGTGTATATACAAGAAAATCGACTTTATACCTGAATATAAGATTGTCAAATTCTTCCAAATCCGCTGTCCTTATAGCCTTATGTCAACTTCAGTAAAATGAAGAAGGTTATTAACTTAAATATGTTAAAGTAATGATTTGAAGCAATTCAATATCGATTTTTAAATGTATATATACAAGAAATTCGCCTTTATACCTGAATATAAGATTGTCAAATTCTTCCAAATGCAGTGCCGTTATGGCTTTATGTCAACTTCAGTAAGATGAAGAAGGTTAATTTACTTAAATATGTTAAAGTAATGATTTGAAGCAACCCAATATCGACTGCTAAATGTGTATATACAAGAAAATCGACTCTATACCTGAATATAAGATTGTAAAATTCTTCCAAATGCAGTGCCGTTATGGCTTTATGTCAACTTCAGTAAGATGAAGAAGGCTTAATTAACTTAAATATGTTAAAGTAATGATTTGAAGCAACCCAATATCGACTGCTAAATGTGTATATACAAGAAAATCGACTTTATACCTGAATATAAGATTGTCAAATTCTTCCAAATGCACTGCCGTTATGGCTTTATGTCAACTTCAGTAAGATGAAAAAAGTAAATTAACCTAATTATGTTAAATTAATGATTTAAAGCAATCCAATATCGACTGCTAAATGTGTATATGCAAGAAAATCGACTTTATACCTGAATATAAGATTGTCAAATTCTTCCAAATGCACTGCCGTTATGGCTTTATGTCAACTTCAGTAAGATGAAGAAGGCTTATTAACCTAAATATGTTACAGTAATGATTTGAAGCAACCCAATATCGACTGCTAAATGTGTATATACAAGAAAAGCGACTTTATACCTGAATATAAGATTGTCAAATTCTTCCAAATGCAGTGCCGTTATGGCTTTATGTCAACTTCAGTAAGATGAAGAAGGTTAATTAGCTTAAATATGTTAAAGTAATGATTTGAAGCAACCCAATATCGACTGCTGAATGTGTATATACAAGAAAATCGACTTTATACCTGAATATAAGATTGTCAAATTCTTCCAAATGCAGTGCCGCTATGGCTTCATGTCAACATCAGTAAGATGAAGAAAGTTAATTAATTTCAATATGTTAAAGTAATGATTTGAAGCAACTCAATATCGACTGCTAAATGTGTATATACAAGAAAATCGACTTTATACCTGAATATAAGATTGTCGAATTCTTCCAAATTGCCGTTATGGCTTTATGTCAACTTCAGTAAATGCACTAAATATGCCGTTATGGCTTTATATCAACTATCTGAATATAAGATAAAATGCACTGCCGTTATGGCTTTATTTCAACTTCAGTAAGATGAAGAAGGTTAATTAACTTAAATATGTTACAGTAATGATTTGAAGCAACCCAATATCGACTGCTAAATGTGTATATACAAGAAAATCGACTTTATACCTGAATATAAGATTGTCAAATTCTTCCAAATGCACTGCCGTTATGGCCTTATGTCAACTTCAATAAGATGAAGAAGGTAAATTAACTTAAAGATGTTAAACTAATGATTTAAGGCAATTCAATATCGACTGCTAAATGTGTATATACAAGAAAATCGACTTTATACCTGAATATAAGATTGTCGAATTCTTCCAAATGCACTGCCGTTATGGCTTTATGTCAACTTCAGTAAGATGAAGAAAGTTAATTAACTTAAATATGTTAAAGTAATGATTTGAAGCAACTCAATATCGACAGCTAAATGTGTATATACAATAAAAGGGACTTTATACCTGAATATAAGATTGTCAAATTCTTCCAAATGCACTGCCGTTATGGCTTTATGTCAACTTCAGTACGTTGAAAAAGGTTGATTAACTAAAATATGTTAAATTAATGATTTGAAGCAACTCAATATTGACTGCTAAATGTGTATATACAAGAAAAGCGACTTTATACCTGAATATAAGATTGTCAAATTCTTCCAAATGCACTGCCGTTATGGCTTTATATCAACTTCAGTACGTTGAAAAAGGTTGATTAAC
>NW_026090990.1:0-10514 GCF_024586455.1 Bactrocera neohumeralis
AAAATTGGGTTTGGATAGGTGACCTGTTCTGAGTTATAAAGTCACAACGAAAAATGGCATTCATTTTATATATAGAGATTACATATATTTTGAAGTTTTTAACACTTTGCATATTCTTTTAGAACAAATGTAAAGCATGACACAATTCCGATTTCTTTGGCGCCACGATTTGAAGGTACCGTTGGAAAGAGGAAGTCCTCCTGATTAAAAATATATAGGGATATAGTTTACGAGATATTCGACCTTAAAGTTCAAAAATTCCCAAAATTCGAACATTTCAACAAGCTATTTTACCACATTAAACACACTTTACTCACATTTCAAATTAATTAAATTAAACTATAAACTTTTAAATAAATCCATGTTTTACCTTTAACAGTCTTTTTACCGAAGAAATCTTTATTTAAAATTACATCTTACACTCGTAGTGAACATCATGTGTGTGCTAAAAATTACGACGAAATGGAGCGCTGCCTGTGATAAGGAAATTCGCTGAAATGCCTTTTTTCCCAAAAATTCCTCGATTCATTCATGTGGATATGCTCTTTATTTAATTTAATAAATGTACATAACATTATATAGTAATATTATATATTAACATTATATACATCTACACTAATATTATAAAGAGGAAATGTTTGTTTTTTTGTTTCGAATAGGCTCCGAAACTACTGAACCGATTTGAAAAATTCTTTCACCGTTGGAAAGCTATACTATCCCTGAGTGACATAGGCTATATTTAGTTAAAAAAAAAATAGGGTTCCTTACTAAAACTCCGATAATATAAAAAAAAATACCAAAAAAACTTTCTTTAATCGCGAATGCTGCGAAAACGATTGAAGATATAACAAAGTGATATACCACAATTTTGTAGAACTTATCATTATCTACAAAAAAGGTCGCGACATCATACCTCTAACTATTATAGTTTTGTCACAATAAGCGATTTTATATAAAAAAAATTAATTAAAATACCACTACTTGAAAAGGCTCTTTATTTATAACTTAGCATTGATCCTTATCGAAATAAATGATTTATCATTTAAATCGCTTCAAAACCTTTATATAACTTTTTGAATTATTAGATTCTGACATTCCATTCAAAAGATATCACGAGTTAAAAATTTTTAAAAGTCGCTCGGCGGCGAACTATGCGTTGTAGAGTTGTAGGCGTCAGGGTTAAGACAAAGAATGTATGTATGTATAATAATAAGAGGAGCAAATGTTAGCTGTGCTAAGCTCGCGATTCTATGGCCATTTTGAGGAAAACTTCGGAGAACAATTCATCTCAAGAAATGGACCCGTAAGTTGGCCACCAAGATCATGCGATTTAACGCCTTTAACTATTTTTTGTGGGGCTACGTCAAGTCTAAAGTCTACGAAGAGTACTATCTTGGAAGAAAATTTCCGAACAGCCGAAATGAAGCTAAAATTGAACACACCAACATTTAAATGAAAATCTTCAAAAAGTAAATGGAACCAATCTAACGTTTCAAGCCAAAATTGCAAATTTTATGCACTTTTTATAAGTTATCAAGCTCTTAAAAAATCACCCGATATATACATTGTGACAAAAAAGTGCCGATTAACTTATAAATAAACCAAAATATTTAATTGATCAATATTTATTTTGTTCCCTTCAAAGGAACATGAGTAATATTCTTATGCCAGCGATTTTTTCTAATGTATCAGAGAAATTTTGATAGTCCACTATGAGGGTACTACTCTATAGAAATTGCCCGGAGCAGATGTTCTTTGATATAAAAAATAACGGAAAAATCTGGAATAATGTGTATTACAAAAAAATATTTATAGGCAAATAATCAAATAAATAGTAATTAAAATGGAAATAAAATAAATGAAATAAAAAAACAAAAAGTCAAAAAATATATACATATTTTAAAATCATGTAGGCTTTGAACCGAAGAAAATATCTTGGACGTGCAAAATGTTTTCAGCTAAGCACAGACCAAAGCCAACTTTGAAGCGGAGAATTTATTGTGGTATGTGTACAACAAAAAAATTTGTTATATACTCCACTACAAAAATTTTCCACCACTTTATGAAGGAACACGACAAACTACACCACATTAATAAAGAACATGAAAAATGTCAATGTCAATATGTATGCAAAAATTCAATGTCCTGGATTGGTTGAAATTGCATATTTGCCAAAATAAGAATAGGAGAAATGAGAATACTGATTTCAATGCCAGTCGCTTCTTCTTCTCGCTACGTGGCGCCAATTGGATATTCCAAGCGAAGCCAGGTCCTTCTCCACTTGGTCCTTCCAACGGAGTGGAGGTCTTCCTCTTCCTCTGCTTCCCCCGGCGGGTACTGCGTCGAATATTTTCAGAGCTGGAGTGTTTTCGTCCATCCGGACAACATGACCTAGCCAGCGTAGCCGCTGTCTTTTAATTCGCTGAACTATGTCGATGTCGTCGTATATCTCGTACAGCTCATCGTTCCATCGAATGCGGTATTCGCCGTGGCTAACGCGCAAAGGACCATAAATCTTTCGCAGAACTTTTCTCTCGAAAACTCGCAACGTCGACTCATCCGTTGTTGACATCGTCCAAGACTCTGCACCATACAGCAGGACGGGAATTATGAGTGACTTATAGAGTTTGGTTTTTGTTTGTCGAGAGAGGACTTTGCTTCTCAATTGCCTACTCAGTCCGAAGTAGCACCTGTTGGCAAGAGTTATCCTGCGTTGGATTTCTAGGCTGACATTGTTGGTGGTGTTTACGCTGGTTCCAAGATAGACGAAATTATCTACGACTTCAAAGTTATGACTGTCAACAGTGACGTGAGTGCCAAGTCGCGAATGCGACGACTGTTTGTTTGATGACAGGAGATACTTCGTCTTGCCCTCGTTCACTACCAGACCCATTTTCTGTGCTTCCTTGTCCAGCCTGGAGAAAGCAGAACTAACGGCGCGGGTGTTGAGGCCGATGATATCAATATCATCGGCATACGCCAACAGCTGTACACTCTTATAGAAGATGGTACCTTCTCTATTTAGTTCTGCGGCTCGAACTATTTTCTCCAAAAGCAGGTTGAAAAAGTCGCACGATAGGGAATCGCCTTGTCTGAAACCTCGTTTGGTATCGAACGGCTCGGAGAGAGGTCCTTCCCGATCCTGACGGAGCTTTTGGTGTTACTCAACGTCAGTTTACACAGCCGTATTAGTTTTGCGGGGATACCAAATTCAGACATCGCGGCATAAAGGCAGCTCCTTTTCGTGCTGTCGAAAGCAGCTTTGAAATCGACGAAGAGGTGGTGTGTGTCGATTCTCTTTCACGGGTCTTTTCCAAGATTTGGCGCATGGTGAATATCTGGTCGGTTGTTGATTTGCCAGGTCTGAAGCCACACTGATAAGGTCCAATCAGTTTGTTCTGCTTTAATCTTTCACACAATACGCTCGATAGAACCTTATATGCGATGTTGAGGAGGCTAATCCCACGGTAGTTGGCGATTGTGGGTCTCCTTTTTATGGATTGGGCATAGCACACTTAAACTCCAATCGTTGGGCATGCATTCGTCCGACCATATTTTAGCAAAGAAGCTGATGCATGCACCTTATCAGTTCTTCGCCGCCGCGTTTGAATAGCTCGGCCGGCAATCCGTCGGCCCCTGCCGCTTTGTTGTTCTTCAGGCGGGCAATTGCTATTCGAACTTCTTCATGGTCGGGTAATGGAACGTCTGCTCCATCGTCATCGATTGGGGAATCGGGTTCTCCTTCTCCTGGTGTTGTGCGTTCACTGCCATTCAGCAGGCTGGAGAAGTGTTCCCTCCATAATTTAAGTATGCTCTGGGCATCAGTGACTAGATCACCTTTGGGGGTTCTACAGGAATACGCTCCGGTCTTGAAACCTTCCGTAAGCCGCCGCATTTTTTCGTAGAATTTTCGAGCATTACCCCTGTCGGCCAGCTTATCAAGCTCTTCGTACTCACGCATTTCAGCCTCTTTCTTCTTCTGTCTACAAATGCGTCTCGCTTCCCTCTTCAACTCTCGGTATCTATCCCATCCCGCACGTGTAGTGGTCGATCGTAACGTTGCGAGGTAGGCAGCCTGTTTTCTCTCCGCTGCGACACGGCACTCCTCGTCGTACCAGCTGTTCTTTTGCACTTTCCGAAAACCAATGGTTTCGGTTGCAGCTGTACGTAAGGAGTTTGAAATGCCGTCCCACAGTTCCCTTATACCGAGTTGTTGACGAGTGCTCTCAGAGAGCAGGAGTGCAAGCCGAGTAGAAAATCGTTCGGCTGTCTGTTGTGATTGCAGCTTCTCGACGTCGAACCTTCCTTGTGTTTGGTGGCGCGCGTTTTTTGCTGCACAGAGGCGGGTGCGAATCTTAGCTGCAACAAGATAGTGGTCCGAGTCGATGTTAGGACCTCGGAGCGCACGCACATCTAAAACACTGGAGACGTGTCTTCCGTCTATCACAACATGATCGATCTGGTTGGTAGTTTTTCGATCCGGAGACAGCCAGGTAGCTTGATGAATCTTCTTATGCTGGAATCTAGTACTACAGATAACCATATTTCGGGCCCCGGCGAAGTCAATCAGCCTCAACCCATTTGGGGATGTTTCGTCGTGGAGGCTGAATTTACCGACCGTAGTGCCAAATATACCTTCTTTGCCCACCCTGGCGTTAAAGTCGCCAAGCACGATTTTGACATCGTGGCGGGGGCAGCTCTCATAAGCGCGCTCCAAGCGCTCATAGAAGGCATCTTTGGTCACATCGTCCTTCTCTTCCGTCGGGGCGTGGGCGCAAATCAGCGATATGTTGAAGAACCTCGCTTTGATGCGGATTGTGGCTAGACGTTCATTCACCGCAGTGAATGATAGTACTCGGCGACGGAGTCTCTCTCCCACCACGAATCCTACACCAAACTTGCGCTCCTTTATATGGCCACTGTAGTAAATGTCACAAGGACCTACTCGTCTCTGTCCTTGTCCCGTCCATCGCATTTCTTGGACGGCGGTGATGTCAGCCTTTGTCTTTACGAGGACATCAACCAGCTGGGCAGCGGCACCTTCCCAATTAAGGGACCGGACATTCCAGGTGCATGCCCTCAATTCGTAGTCCTTATTTCGTTTGCCATGGTCGTCATCAAAAGGGGGGTCTCTCATCCGAGGCTGGTTGTAGCTCTTCACTGGGGGTGTATATGCAGTGTTATTATACATTCTTTGGTTAAGATCACTCGCGCAGTCGGCTCCCTACTGAATGGTCGTGTGCGGAATTAAAAAAAATTGTCGCTTGATAATACTTCGTTTAGTAGGTAACTAAACCCATTCAAAAAGTTCTTTTCAGATCTAGACCCATATATATAGCACAGATATTGTACATTTAGTTATCCTAAGAAATTAATATGATTTAATTTTAATAAATAGGTTGTAGTTTTGTATGTTGTTATAGTAGGTAGTCGTAAGAACCTCAAAGATTAGTTTAAAGGCGTTTTTTTCTTTTATCATTTAAAATGCCCAAAAGATCAAGATCTCAACTTTCTAGAAGTAATTCATGCCAGGGCCACAAAAATATGTCGAAATAAAGAATCTTCATCTGAACCGAAAATCGTCTTTAAGTCAGAGAGAATATATGTGGCGCAATCGCGTGCCAGAGAGTCGAGTACCGAGCGTTCCGCAACGGCTCGCTGAACAAAACATGAGAACCTCTCAAAGACGCGCGGGAGTCAATCGAGCGTTCGCAGCGCCTAGCTGAACAAAATTTAAGAACTTCTCATGTGCACGCGCGAGAGTCAAGTACTGAGCGTTTGCAGCGGCTTGAAAAGCAAAATTTCAGAAGTATACAATCCCGAACTAGGGAATCAAGCTCTTAGCGTTCCCAACGCCTTCAAGACCAGAGAGAACGACAACAGACTTCAAGAGCTAGAGTTCGCAATCGAGTTGTAGCTCACAGTAACAGATCGGCTTTTAAATACGATCCACACATTGATTATGCTCAACAGTCTTCCGTCCAAATCGGCGACATAAATAAGATTTGCCCTAAGTGTTCTGCCAAGAAATGGGTCGATGAAATCCACGGTATGTGTTGTGCTTCTGGAAAAGTTATTATCCCCAATATTCAAGAACCACCACAGCCAATAAAAATCTTTTTGACAAATAATCATTCGCTATCTAGATACTTCCTAACCAAGATCCGCGCAATAGTCTTTTTTCAAAATGACTTCGTTTGGCGCCAAAAAAATAAGAGAAGGTAATTGCCAACTTTCAAAATAGAGGGCCAGGTATATCATCTTATTGGTAGGCTTTTACCACCATCAGGCCAAAATCCACAATGCTTACAGATATATTTTATTTCAGACGCAGATCAGCTTTCGTTGAGGGCAAACATAGCTCCAACGCTAAAATAGATTTAATTAACGAACTACAGACAGCACTGAAAAAGCCACAACGTATATATACGAAGCTTTAAACAAAATATTGAACGCAACTCTTCGGATATTTTAAAGCTAATTATTCTTTCCGACCGCCCACCGCAGACTGCTCACCCGGGCAGATACAATTCTCCAGCTGTAAACGAGGGTAGCTGTTCTCTTGGTTGACGAAGAAAAAGGCCCAGAGACATAAGTGGCACGGAAGAGACGGCCAAATTTAAAAGGGTATCCGAGTTACATCGATGATATGACACTACAGTATCCCTTAAATGTTCGTTAAAGGAAGACGGTTATTATTTAACCATTCCAGGAAGGTACAGCGCGTAACAAAACTGTGACGTGCATGCAATTTTATGCATTCAGGTTAATGGTTAGAGCAAACTGTTTTAATCCATTACATTATTACAGGGACTTATTTAGCCAATATATTGTCGATATGATGGCAAAAATGATATCGGAACGATTGAATTACATATGTCGTAACCAACAGAGACTAAGGGCTGAGGAATACATTCATCTCAGAAACGCTAAATCAAGACGGAAATGTTGACCCATCAAATATCGGTCAGCGCGTAATCTTACCATCTTCATTTACAGGTTCTCCACGTTACCTGCATGAAAAAACACAAGACGCGATGACGTATGTCCGAAACTACGGGAGACCAGACTTATTTGTCACGTTTACGTGCAATCCTGAATGGCCTGAAATTAAAGCGGAACTACTACCTGGTTAGCGATCTTTCGATCGTCATGAAATCATTTCAAGGGTGTTTCACTTAAAAATGAAGAAATTCATAAAATTATTCAACAAAGATGAAATATTCGGCAAAGTGAAATGTTACATGGTGAGTGTGGAGTGGCAGAAGCGAGGTTTACCACACTGTCATATGCTGTTTTGGCTAGAGACAAAAATCCAACCAGACGAAATTGATAGGGTCATAGTTGCGGGACTTCCCCACCAACGAAACGATCCAATATTGTACGATAACGTAACTAAAAATATGGTGCACGGACCATGCGGAGAACATTACTTAACAGCACCATGTATGAAAAACGGAATTTGCACAAAAATATACCCGCGACGTTTGGTCAACGAAACTCAAACCGGAGGTGACGGATATCCAGTATATCGTCGTCGTGATGCCGCAAATGGAGGTCAGAGCGCTTCGCTCAATATCAGAGGCAGTAATTTCACTATAGATAATAGCTGGATTGTCCCTTATTCTCCACTTTTGTGCAGGACGTTCAATGCTCACACAAATGTTGAGTACTGTCACTCAGTTCAAGCCATCAAATACATTTGTAAATACATGAATAAAGGAGCGGATCAAGCCACATTTGGCGTCAGAAACCCAAATGATGAAGTGGAAAACTAAGTGAATGGCCGCTACATAAGTACTTCCGAAGCTACCTGGCGAATATTGGAATTTCCGATCCACGAGCGACATCCTACAGTCTTGCAGTTAGCTGTTCACTTAGAAAATGGCCAAAGGGTGTATTTTACCGCAGAAACGGCAGAACAAGTGGACCAAAATCCACGTAAAACAACTTTGCTGGCTTTTTTTGAGCTATGTAATGAAGATAAATTCGCAAAAACACTTCTATACCATGAAGTCCCGCAATACTATACATGGGCCAATAATAAGTTCACAAGAAGGAAGCCTGGCGAGAACGTAGTTGGCCATCCAGGAATAAAAGATGCAGTTTATGCAGAGTCTACTGTGTCCATCCTTCTCAACTGGAGTGTTTTGCCTTAGGATACCCAACCTCATTCCAGTTCTTGAAAACCGTTGACGGAGTTCTCAAAGAAACATATCAAGCTGCTTGCCGTGCTAGAGGTTTGCTAGAAAACGATGACCATTGGGAAAGTACTCTGAGAGAAGCTTTGTTTTCTCAATGTTCACAACAACTGAGAGAATTGTTTGTAGTCATACTTTTATTTTGTCAGCCATTTGTCAGGAACCATTAAAATTATGGGACATTTTCAAAGACAATTTATGTGAAGATATTAGACACAGAATCAGACAGCAAAATCTAAACTTCACCTTACCATACAATGCGGAAATTTACAACCAAGGTCTGATACAAATATAAAATAAACAGATGCAATTAAATGACAAAAGCCTAAGGGACTTTGGATTACCATGTTCAGTTCGTACAGAAAATAATGGAGCAGAGACAATGACTCATCGCTATGATACACATAATTTGACCGCTTTTGTTAATGAAAACCTACCAAAATTAGTCCCAGATCAAAGAGATGCTTTTGAAACGTAATGACGTACATATGTCATTGCATCTTGCGTATATTCATGCATATGACGTGGACTGCGAACGAACGTCGCCGGTAAAGTAGTCAACCGACCAAAATCAGATGCATTTCCTTCGGTGCTAATTGCATCGCGTAAATGAAGGTACTGCTCCGTACGTAGTTTGGTTTGATTTAAAGTGATAAAAAGGAGGCGCTCCGCTTCTATTTTGGCATACATATCGACGCAAAATTGCTGAAATAATCGGCGAAATCGAAGCAAATAATTGTCAACATTTTGGCGAATCATCAAACGATATGCGTACAAATTCATTCCGCTTGCCTTCCTAGTAGTTTCCTCACTTAAAATGATATCAGTGACATTAGTGTAATATTGAAATTAAAATTATTATGATATCTATTCTTACCGGTCGATGGATTTATCATATTGATGTTGATATAATATCCATCGTCTCCTTGCCAAACATCAGTGGGTATTGCAATGCTTCGTATGAACGATGAGTTTCTGGATATTCGTTGCAATTGTCAACAGTCCCGACGTGTGAGCACAATATCGCGCAATTCCCGGCTTTCGCCAACAATCACAACTGCAACCTCATCTATTGTTGGAGCGTTAAATTGGCGTTCGTGCGTTCCAGCAGGTCGTTTATCCGCTCTGATCACGACTTTATAGTCATCATTTGGCATGCGATCCAACGCAGTTTTGAATAACCGAACCAATGCATGATGTTCATGAAGCAGTTGCTGCAAATCGCGAAGAATTCCTCTTCTGATTTCCGTATTGATTGTTTGGCGCTGATCAAGTTGATGTTCCACGTTGCACATTAAGTAAATTTGAAGGAATTTATGTTGTGCGTCTTCAAGTGGTAGCAATGATCCAATTCGATGGTGAATTTGTCCTTCGATCTGCAAAGTCAATTACGAAATTAGATTCAATATTTTTTGTGCATCAAAAGAAAATGATCGGATCTTCCGTAATACTGTCATCTGCTTCAAAGCGCACAAATACTACAAACTGTGCACAGTCGGAAACATCTGTAGATTCATCAAACTGCAAAGCAAAATGTTGGCTATTCTTTAGTTTTTCGACTACTTGTTCTTGAATATCCTTGGCCATATCGTTTATTCTGCGTGAAATATCATTGTCAGAAAGCGGTATTTTTCTTAATTTGTTTGCCTCCTGCTTACTGACCATAATTTCAACCATATTGTGTGCCGCTGGCAAAATAAGATTTTCGGCAATCGTTCAAATGTATGTGGTTTCCCTGCTTTAGTAACTCGATATGCGACTTTGTAGCTAGCTAATAATGTTGACTCGTTGACACTGGATGCCTGAATGAAAATAAACCAAACAATATACAAGTGAACAGACAATAAAAATTAAGGACGCGGAACCTTTGCACACCGAAATTAAGTATAATCAAAAGTTGTATGCAAATAATAAAGAAATAAACACCAACAGTAAAAATATAGTATAAAAAAACTAAAAAACACGCTTTGACGATAACGTAAACTAAAAAATAAAAAATAATTGTTAATATGGAAAATAAAAAAATACAAAAAAAAGTATTATTGTGAAAAAAGGGTGGGGCGCTTTTTAAGAGCTGATTTATAGTGCACCCCCCGCTTTTTTCATTATTTTCTTACTTACCTGAATTATAGTATTTTGCTGCTGACTAAGAGCTTCCAACTTTCGTTCAAAGAAAGCCAACGGCTTATCAGCTTTTTTTTGATGCTTGGTTGTGAGATGCCGCATAAGCTTTGACGGTTCCATACTCTCACGTGATAAAACATAGCCGTAAATTAAACATTGAGGTTTATTATTTATGACTGTGAACCCGTA
>NW_026090991.1:0-11458 GCF_024586455.1 Bactrocera neohumeralis
TACACTCATTAGTTAATGGGATGGAAAGTGAGTCTAAACACTTCTTGGCTAACATCCAAAAATATAATAATTGCTTCCAAATGACATCGTTTGGTGCAACGCATATAGTCCAAGACGGGTTCATGCCTACTTTCAAGGTAGTATACCATAATTGTTTTAGTGAAATTCTAATTTGTATTTGTATCACAATTAATTTAACCAGAGAACTTAAAACATAGTGAAGGCGCAAATTGAATTCTGTATGATGTTCGATTGGACGGTTAACAGAGCTTATAAAATTGCGAAACGGAATTTCACCATTCTCGCTGCTATTTAGCAGAATTGAGCATGTGCAATGGCAGAAATATATGTAAAGCGACTGAATTCATGCGAGAATGTATAAAGAGAAATGCTTTGAAGAAAAATATGTATGCAAAGTCACACAAAGAATGTAAAGAAGCATTCTCTGAGACACATATGCGTGATCTTGTATCATATGAACCATTTTTTTCAGAAAAATTGTAAAAATTTTGTTTTTTACAAATCGTAAAAATTAGATAAAAAATAATTAATTTTATTTTTTAATTTTTTAATTATTTCAAAAAAGTTACATATATTTATTTCGTCTATTACAAAGCGAAGATGTGTCAAATGAACTTCATTTCTTAAAAAAAAATTAATGACCTTCATTAAATATGCATATTCGCATTATTTCGTTATCATTTCCATATTTGTACCAATAGAATTTCTATGACACATGCATATGTGCATATGTACATACATATATTATTTCTTTGGCACATTTGTCTGTATGTTTACGAAAGCATATACATATGTACATACATTCATAGTAACAAGTGTCGCACGCTTCTTTCGCATCTCCATTGTCACGGTCAACCAATGGCCGAAACTTGCGTTTTGTCAAAGAGTCAAGTGCTGAACAAATTGAGCACGACAGACTGCAAGCGACATCTGTCAAATACACACGTTCTTATGGACACAGTTATGTAGTTGTGCAGCTGGCTCCATAACTGTGTCCCTAAGAACGTGTGTATTCTAATATATTCGTTTGCAGTCGGTCGCGCTCATTGTGTTCAGTACTTCTATGTGTCGAAACACTGACGCGACGGTAAAGCGCCACAACATTGTGTTGTTGGTAGAAAATCCGAGCTGTGCCGAAAGAAACTAACAAACGATCGCCGATTGTTACCGCTTCCCTTGCTGCTCGAACAGCGTCGCCAACAAACCAGCGTAAATATGTATGAAGATGTATGCGCGTGCATACATATCGACGCAGATTTTTGCGAGTCACGGAAAAATATTTTAGACAAATATTGTAAATCGACAACGGCTATGTTGCCACTTTTGTCACTTCTTTCTGTGAAGAAGCATCAGAAAGTTGTTCAATTTATGATTTTTAGCTTTTGCCATCGTCGCGAAAAGACGGCTTGTTGGCAAAGGCATGCTCGGGGAGATGTTACGGCGTCTGTTTTTATGAATGAAGCGAGGTCGCTTGTGGAATTTGCGCCTGCGTTTATGAGTGGAATCGTTTTTGTTGTAAAATTTACTACATTTGAACTTCGCCAATTTGGCTGCCATATTGGCTTGCCATGCTTATGGTATTTAGGCAATTGTTGTTTTTGTAGAACAATGCTTCAATTTATTGTTGGTGACATATTCACATGTGTACGCATACATATGTATGTCTGTATGCTTATGCATTATTTGTTCGGCAATGTATGCAAATATATGTACATATAAGTATATATGAATGTATGAACATGCAGCTCAATGCGCGCACATGTAATATGTGTATTGATAAGTGATAAAATCATGATTTGAATTTCTGAATGCGCACATGCGTATACATGCAATCATATGGGCAGATAATAAGATTAATATGATAGACGATATATTTATGTATATATTTTTGTGGTAAATTAAATTTCTATTAGTAAGAAACATAATACAAAAATATTTATTAGTATATTAGAGTATACTATGTAAAAATCAAATAAAATTATTAAATATGCAAGTCCAAATTGACTGTAAATATTACTATGCATGCGTTTATACTCATAACTATTTTTACATGCCAATATGGAAATGCCGACGGCAAAACGCAAAAGCATACATATTTACATACATTGCGATTGCCTGGTTCAAAGCTAAAATTGAAACATGAAAATATCACAATGCTGTGGTTGGGAGTATCATAAGGAGCCTGCATACATACATATATTTATGTCTTCATATTTTTGGGCATGTGAGACAGAAAACACAATAAAAAATGTCTTTACGTTCTCTGTGTGAGACGTGTGTTTTGTACACATTTTTCGCTGTTAAAAGTGGAATATCAAAGAACTTATTTTTCTTCAATATTCTCTGCTTGAGCATATATGCCATCTCATCATATGCCGTAAATACATATATTTATTTCTCTTCATATTCTTTGTTGAATATGTGGAGAACTGTTAAAAATGTTAACATTTCACAGCGTGAATTCTGTATTTGTGTGGTGAGATTCCGTGTCGCAAATTTATCAAATGTTCGCTGTCGAACCTGCACCTTCTCTATGTTTTAAGTTCTCTGGCCCAACTCAGTATGCTATTCAAATATCACCAAAACTAGTTTTATATGGATGTTGCATACTTTTAAGCGCATCTTTTTGGTGAGGTGCTTAAACTTACTATCGCCTTCCTACAGTGTCGCTCAAATATTCTAGGTTTCAGCACCACTTAAAAAAGTTACAAACATACATACATACATACATACAAGTGAAGATAATAAAAGCGTATTAAAAGATGGCTAATTTCTACAGGCTCAACTTTTGACAAATTTTGTTCACTACGGCGGTAACTTAGGAAGGGAGGAGCGGAGTTCGCTGTTTTTGCTATTAACGTCACTAACAAACAAACATTCATTTATAAAAGGTGCTTTCCAAAGTAAACCGGACTTTTTGAATCTAGCGCCCCCTTGTGACGCTATCTATATGTCGACTGGTACGTTAGAATCTGCTATCTTTATCGATTGACCAGTGAGAATTTCATGACATTTCATTGATTGAAAGTGAAGTTATTGCGTTTTAAGTGTCAGTATGCTTGTGTTATCTGTGCGAAAATGAGCTTCGAACAAAGAGCCAACATTAAATTTTGTTTTAAAATTGGTAAAACTTTTACCGAAACGTTTAAATTGATGAAACAAGTTTATGGCTATGATTGCATATCCCGTAGCAGAGTGCACGAGTGGTTTCAACGTTTTCAAAGTGGTTGTGAAGACATAAATGACGATCAACATGTGAGCCAATAAAAATCCGTGATCACCAAAAATTCCATCGAGACTGTGCGTGAATTCATTAAAATCAGCCGAAATCATCATTGAAATTCATGAAAATGGAATTAAATATCTCCAAAACATCGATTTATCGTGTTTTGACCGAACATTTGGGCTTACGAAAGGTGTGTGCACGGTTTGTTCCGCACAAATTGACTGACGACCAAAAATTGCTAAGAACTCAACATTTCGAAGGACGCATGTGACCGATTATTTGACCAAAAATAACATTTAACCATTAAACATTTGGTCTTTTTTTTAAGTCCTGTTTACTTTGGAACGAACCTTGTATATACATATACCATATATGTATGTAAGTAGTTTCACACATATTTTAAATCGACAACAGCATATGTTGCCTCATTTGCCACTTTGTTTATTGTTTGCAGGTTTCCGGTATTGTTACTTTTCCCTTCTAGATGGAGCGTCAGAAATCAGCATAAGTCGCCGTTATTCGTTTTCCTGCTTTCTGCTTTGCTGTAGCTTTCGATCGTATACATAAGTTGCCGCAGCAGCTATCGACAATTTTCGACAGTCGTCGGCAGTCACAGTCGCGAAAAGTAATGCATTCGACTTTTTGCTACTTTTGATTTTTGTCGCTGTTGCTTTCGATCAGCAGCGTAAGTCGAAAAAAGCAAGAAGCGTCCGATTCGTGGAAGTCACCAGCAGTCGCCGTCTTGTTCTTTTTGTTCTTTTTGCTTTTTTGCTTTTACTTGCAATTAGAACGTGCCAAGCTTACAGTGTTACCAACTCTCAAAAATACTTTTATTATAATAACGGGGCATCTCTGCCTGTGCAGACTCCACATTGCTCATTGCTTACTAGATATAGAATACTACATAGTTTGCCATATATCGTAAGCTAGAAGCTGTCTCTTCAGCAGTTTAACAGCGCAGTTTTCATTTATATGAAAATTTCGAAGAGGCAACATATCCCATTTCCACATATGCCGACGGAATTTTAATTTTGGTAATATGAAAATTAGAAGAGCGAGTTAAGACGGTTGTGTTATATTATAAAAATAAAGTACATTTTCAAAATAACATTTAATATTTAGTATAATATTTTTAATTTATAGAAATATTATGCAAATTGGGTTGGGAAGTCTTAAATTTAATAAACTTATACAAGCATAAATCAAAATATCATTTCTCATTTTAAATTTATTATTTTAATTGGTATATAAAAGTTATGCCACAATTATTATATGGTAGTCCAAAAATATAAATTCTTATTTTTCCCAGAAATGCATTTGTAAAAAAAGGATCTTTATCCTTTGTTATTATCTTATTTTTTCCAAAAATACATTTGTAAGCAAAAGGTTATTTATCCTTTTTTTATGTTCCACACAAAAGATTTAAGGAGTTCAAGAGCTCAAAACGTGCCCTACATCAGCTACCTACCCGACGGCATTTCGCAAATGATAAAATAAATTTTTCAAGAGCTCAAAGCATACGCTACATCATCTCGAACCTACCTACCCTACGCTTTTGCGCAAATGATTATATCATGATAGCAAATGCCCACATACAGATTTGGCAATGGCAATAACAGTTAGTATTCTATAAATTCTATCCTGTCGAGATGCCCTGTAATAAGTGTATCCGAACGTTCCATTGTTTTGTCATCTCATGTTAAAAAAAAGAAACATTTAATTGGAGAAATAAGAAAGTAATAAGTAAGTAATAAGTGTATCCGAACGTTCCATTGTTTTGTCATCTCATGTAAAAAGCACGTGTATCCGAACATTACATTGTTTTGTCCATAAATTTAGAGACTTTTTGCTGCGCTCCTACTTTAACATCCTTGGTTTTGTCATCTCATGTTAAAAAAAAGAAACATTTAATTGGAGAAATATTGAAATACTGCTAAAAGTGATTTTCTTCTCGCTGCTTACAATGCCGAGGAAAAGAAAACGACCTGACATAGGTCGTCGATGTCGTGTAAATGTGCAACGAGCTACTTTACGCTCCAACCGCACTAATGACCAGCGAGATGCTGATAATGATAACAGTCGTACAAGTATGGGAGAATTACGTTCAAGAGTAAATAACTATCAAGTGGATAGGGGGAGATTGGAACGAGTTCGTGCACATCGATCACAACAGCAGCGAGCACGGGATAACGAATTTAATCGATTCCGCAGACGCAATGCTCCTGTAAACCTCGAACGAGGAGCATTTTCCTACGATCCGGAATTTGATTATAGTGCCGACAAATCTGTGACGATTGGAGAAATGTCAATCATTTGTCAACATTGTAAAGCTTTAAAGTACAGTAGTAAACCTGCAGGATTATGTTGTGCTGGTGGCAATGTACAATTGCCTCAATTGGTTCCACCACCTTAACCGTTACACTCATTAGTTAATGGGATGGAAAGTGAGTCTAAACACTTCTTGGCTAACATCCAAAAATATAATAATTGCTTCCAAATGACATCGTTTGGTGCAACGCATATAGTCCAAGACGGGTTCATGCCTACTTTCAAGGTAGTATACCATAATTGTTTTAGTGAAATTCTAATTTGTATTTGTATCACAATTAATTTAACCAGAGAACTTAAAACATAGTGAAGGCGCAAATTGAATTCTGTATGATGTTCGATTGGACGGTTAACAGAGCTTATAAAATTGCGAAACGGAATTTCACCATTCTCGCTGCTATTTAGCAGAATTGAGCATGTGCAATGGCAGAAATATATGTAAAGCGACTGAATTCATGCGAGAATGTATAAAGAGAAATGCTTTGAAGAAAAATATGCAAAGTCACACAAAGAATGTAAAGAAGCATTCTCTGAGACACATATGCGTGATCTTGTATCATATGAACCATTTTTTTTCAGAAAAATTGTAAAAATTTAATTCTTTACAAAATCGTAAAAAATTAGATAAAAAATAATTAATTTTATTTTTTAATTTTTTAATTATTTCAAAAAAGTTACATATATTTATTTCGTCTATTACAAAGCGAAGATGTGTCAAATGAACTTCATTTCTTAAAAAAAATTAATGACCTTCATTAAATAAGCATATTCGCATTATTTCGTTATCATTTCCATATTTGTACCAATAGAATTTCTATGACACATGCATATGTGCATATGTACATACATATATTATTTCTTTGGCACATTTGTCTGTATGTTTACGAAAGCATATACATATGTACATACATTCATAGTAACAAGTGTCGCACGCTTCTTTCGCATCTCCATTGTCACGGTCAACCAATGGCCGAAACTTGCGTTTTGTCAAAGAGTCAAGTGCTGAACAAATTGAGCACGACAGACTGCAAGCGACATCTGTCAAATACACACGTTCTTATGGACACAGTTATGTAGTTGTGCAGCTGGCTCCATAACTGTGTCCCTAAGAACGTGTGTATTCTAATATATTCGTTTGCAGTCGGTCGCGCTCATTGTGTTCAGTACTTCTATGTGTCGAAACACTGACGCGACGGTAAAGCGCCACAACATTGTGTTGTTGGTAGAAAATCCGAGCTGTGCCGAAAGAAACTAACAAACGATCGCCGATTGTTACCGCTTCCCCTGCTGCTCGAACAGCGTCGCCCACAAACCAGCGCAAATATGTATGAAGATGTATGCGCGTGCATACATATCGACGCAGATTTTTGCGAGTCACGGAAAAATATTTTAGACAAATATTGTAAATCGACAACGGCTATGTTGCCACTTTTGTCACTTCTTTCTGTGAAGAAGCATCAGAAAGTTGTTCAATTTATGATTTTTAGCTTTTGCCATCGTCGCGAAAAGACGGCTTGTTGGCAAAGGCATGCTCGGGGAGATGTTACGGCGTCTGTTTTTATGAATGAAGCGAGGTCGCTTGTGGAATTTGCGCCTGCGTTTATGAGTGGAATCGTTTTTGTTGTAAAATTTACTACATTTGAACTTCGCCAATTTGGCTGCCATATTGGCTTGCCATGCTTATGGTATTTAGGCAATTGTTGTTTTTGTAGAACAATGCTTCAATTTATTGTTGGTGACATATTCACATGTGTACGCATACATATGTATGTCTGTATGCTTATGCATTATTTGTTCGGCAATGTATGCAAATATATGTACATATAAGTATATATGAATGTATGAACATGCAGCTCAATGCGCGCACATGTAATATGTGTATTGATAAGTGATAAAATCATGATTTGAATTTCTGAATGCGCACATGCGTATACATGCAATCATATGGGCAGATAATAAGATTAATATGATAGACGATATATTTATGTATATATTTTTGTGGTAAATTAAATTTCTATTAGTAAGAAACATAATACAAAAATATTTATTAGTATATTAGAGTATACTATGTAAAAATCAAATAAAATTATTAAATATGCAAGTCCAAATTGACTGTAAATATTACTATGCATGCGTTTATACTCATAATTATTTTTACATGCCAATATGGAAATGCCGACGGCAAAACGCAAAAGCATACATATTTACATACATTGCGATTGCCTGGTTCAAAGCTAAAATTGAAACATGAAAATATCACAATGCTGTGGTTGGGAGTATCATAAGGAGCCTGCATACATACATATATTTATGTCTTCATATTTTTGGGCATGTGAGACAGAAAACACAATAAAAAATGTCTTTACGTTCTCTGTGTGAGACGTGTGTTTTGTACACATTTTTCGCTGTTAAAAGTGGAATATCAAAGAACTTATTTTTCTTCAACATTCTCTGCTTGAGCATATATGCCATCTCATCATATGCCGTAAATACATATATTTATTTCTCTTCATATTCTTTGTTGAATATGTGGAGAACTGTTAAAAATGTTAACATTTCACAGCGTGAATTCTGTATTTGTGTGGTGAGATTCCGTGTCGCAAATTTATCAAATGTTCGCTGTCGAACCTGCACCTTCTCTATGTTTTAAGTTCTCTGGCCCAACTCAGTATGCTATTCAAATATCACCAAAACTAGTTTTATATGGATGTTGCATACTTTTAAGAGCACCTTTTTGGTGAGGTGCTTAAACTTACTATCGCCTTCCTACAGTGTCGCTCAAATATTCTAGGTTTCAGCACCACTTAAAAAAGTTACAAACATACATACATACATACATACAAGTGAAGATAATAAAAGCGTATTAAAAAGATGGCTAATTTCTACAGGCTCAACTTTTGACAAATTTTGTTCACTACGGCGGTAACTTAGGAAGGGAGGAGCGGAGTTCGCTGTTTTTGCTATTAACGTCACTAACAAACAAACATTCATTTATAAAAGGTGCTTTCCAAAGTAAACCGGACTTTTTGAATCTAGCGCCCCCTTGTGACGCTATCTATATGTCGACTGGTACGTTAGAATCTGCTATCTTTATCGATTGACCAGCGAGAATTTCATGACATTTCATTGATTGGAAGTGAAATTATTGCGTTTTAAGTGTCAGTATGCTTGTATTATCTGTGCGAAAATGAGCTTCGAACAAAGAGCCAACATTAAATTTTGTTTTAAAATTGGTAAAACTTTTACCGAAACGTTTAAATTGATGAAACAAGTTTATGGCTATGATTGCATATCCCGTAGCAGAGTGCACGAGTGGTTTCAACGTTTTCAAAGTGGTTGTGAAGACATAAATGACGATCAACATGTGGGCCAATAAAAATCCGTGATCACCAAAAATTCCATCGAAACTGTGCGTGAATTCATTAAAAATCAGCCGAAATCATCATTGAAATTCATGAAAATGGAATGAACTATCTCCAAAACATCGATTTATCGTGTTTTGACCGAACATTTGGGCTTACGAAAGGTGTGTGCACGGTTTGTTCCGCACAAATTGACTGACGACCAAAAATTGCTAAGAACTCAACATTTCGAAGGACGCATGTGACCGATTATTTGACCAAAAATAACATTTAACCATTAAACATTTGGTCTTTTTTTTAAGTCCTGTTTACTTTGGAACGAACCTTGTATATACATATACCATATATGTATGTATGTAAGTAGTTTCACACATATTTTAAATCGACAACAGCATATGTTGCCTCATTTGCCACTTTGTTTATTGTTTGCAGGTTTCCGGTATTGTTACTTTTCCCTTCTAGATGGAGCGTCAGAAAGCTGTTCAATTTTAGCTTTTTCCATCATTTTGAAAAACCGCTTGTAGACAAACGCATGCTTTAGTAGATGTCTGCTTTTATGAATGAGGCGAGTTTGCTTGTTAAAAGTGCGCTTGCGTTCATGAATGGAATTTTTGTTGTTGTGTGGTGATGTTCTATAAATTTGGGTGTCGGCAATTTGGCTACCATAATGACTCGTGATGCCATTTAAGACGATTGTTGTTTTTGCAGATTAATGTTTGTAGTTTTTGTGGGTCGCATATGGTACATTTATACTCGTATATGTATCGGGTGATTTTTTAAGAGCTTGATAACTTTTTTTTAAAAAAAAACGCATAAAATTTGCAACATCTCATCGGTTCTTTATTTGAAACGTTAGATTGGTTCATGACATTTACTTTTTGAAGATAATTTCATTTAAATGTTGACCGCGGCTGCGTCTTAGGTGGTGTCAATTTTGGGCAACTTTTTCCGAGCATTTCGGCCGGAATAGCCCGAATTTCTTCGGAAATGTTGTCTTCCAAAGCTGGAATAGTTGCTGGCTTATTTCTGTAGACTTTAGACTTGACGTAGCCCCACAAAAAATAGTCTAAAAGCGTTAAATCGCATGATCTTGGTGGCCAACTGCCCATGCATCCCGAAAAATGCACTGTTTGGTGTGGTTTGTACGCTGGTGGAATCATTGGACCGTATTTTTTCAAAGATGCTGTTGGACGCAACGTTACGGTGAATGGCGATCGCTATCGTTCGATGCTAACAAACTTTTTGTTGCCAAAAATGGAAGAACTGAACTTGGTTGACATGTGGTTTCAACAAGATGGCGCTACATGCCACACAGCTCGCGATTCTATGGCCATTTTGAGGGAAAACTTCGGAGAACAATTCATCTCAAGAAATGGACCCGTAAGTTGGCCACCAAGATCATGCGATTTAACGCCTTTAGACTATTTTTTGTGGGGCTACGTCAAGTCTAAAGTCTACAGAAATAAGCCAGCAACTATTCCAGCTTTGGAAGACAACATTTCCGAAGAAATTCGGGCTATTCCGGCCGAAATGCTCGAAAAAGTTGCCCGAAATTGGACTTTCCGAATGGACCACCTAAGACGCAGCCGCGGTCAACATTTAAATGAAATTATCTTCAAAAAGTAAATGTCATGAACCAATCTAACGTTTCAAATAAAAGAATCGATGAGATTTGCAAATTTTATGCGTTTTTTTTTTAAAAAAAGTTATCAAGCTCTTAAAAAATCACCCGATAGAAAGGTTTATGATTGTATTATTTGGGCTGGCATGAATTGGTGAATTAATGTATTACAACAGAGATGGGCAAATGAAATGTATGGATGTATTGGTAACCGCGAGCGTAAAGTGGCTACCATGGGACAAAGAACATTTGCAGTCAGTTGATTAACAAACAAAAGCGAAGCAACATCGCGCGCCGCTTGATTGTTTTATGTACTATTTATGCGCGTACCTATATGTGTTTGTTCAAAATGAATGACAGATATTGCTTTATGATTTCCGATGCCTTTGGTAATATGCAATGTCTATTGTGTAATATGTGTGTAAAGAGACCCGGGGATATAATTTTAGGAGGCACTTTAATACCTTCCATAAATACTTTGTGAAATATGAGGGTATTGAAAGAGATAATATGTTTTTTGAAAAAAAAATCCCCTTTTGCAGAAGTATAAGGATTGGGTTTTCCAAGTTGAAAACGATTTATTCAAAGAAGTCACTCATTTTCAAACTATTTTATTTTTATTGCTTTCTGAGATCAAAGACGAAGATTATTCAAGTTTTCTACAAGCCTGCTCCCTCATGAACAGTACTGATGTCTTAAGTGTAAAACGTGCCCACACTCAGTTATTAGAGACTCTGTTTTTTAACTTTGAGGACAGATTTGAGGACTTCTGAAAAATTCAACCTTTAATCGATATATTCGTAAACCCGTTTAAATGTGATGTAAACCATTATGAATTAAAAATCCAGTCAGAATTAATAATTCTTAGAAGTGAAATGTCATTCAATGATAAAAAGGATA
>NW_026090992.1:0-11833 GCF_024586455.1 Bactrocera neohumeralis
AACCCCTCATTTTTGGTTATGGAAATTCTGACTTTTTAAAACCTTTTTGATCAATTATTTGCAGGAAACGGAAGAACATAAACCAAAAAAGTAATTGAGATTACCCACGACGTGGGAATTTTCTCAGAGGTTAGTGAGGTTGAGCCCCCAATTAAAAAATTTGGGGGATAGATTGAGATTTTCCACGGGCCCAGATTATTTTATTTTAGAAAAAACCCGCAACAGAGTTCCTCCCAACATCCTTGGTGCCGCCTTCACGGCGAAAAGCTCATCAGACTGTGCAGAATAGGCCTTCGGGACATTAGAAAGAAGAAGTTTCGTAATCTTAAATATATTGACGTTCAAAATGTAAAAGTTGTTAGCAAATAGTTATTTTAAAATTAACAACAAGAAATCGACCGAATATTTCAGTAGTGAATACGGACGTTTAAGTAATTGCCGGCACTACAGAGGCGAACATCTGCCGACAAAAAAAGATCAAACCCAAGAGCAAAGAAACACAATTATTTTCTGCTTAATATATATTGACACAAAAATCACTTTGTACAATGAACGAATTTTAAAACGTACATATTTCTTCTTCTTCTTCTTTACTGGCGTAACTTACTTTTCGTTCCATCAAATGCGATAATACGCCGTGGCTAACGCGTAAGGACCATAAATCTTTCGCAGAACCTTTCTCTTCAAAATCTGGTAACGTCGACGCATCAGATGTTGTCATCGTCAAGACCTCTGCACTATTTAGGAGGACGGGGAATAATGAATGACTTATAAGTTTTGGTTTTGTTCGTCCAGAGAGGACTTTACAGCAGCAGATTGTAGAAGGTGCGCGATAGGAGTCGCCCTATCTGAAGCCTCGTTTTTGGTATCTGTTTGAATGATCTAAACCTCCCACACCATACTACTCTCTTCACCACACCTGAGAACCCTGCCACATTCAGAAAGATGTCACCACCCTACGACACCTCAAACTACTAAACAATAAAAGGATGATCACCACATCAGGCCTAGGCAAAAGAGAAATTAAATCATCGCTTAGACGCAACCGTTAGGTCAGCAAAGCCATAATACCTGTAGCAACTGGTTGCATGAGTGTAAACACGAGCAAACAGTGCGGTGAAAACAATGATTTTGGGCAAATTTAAATTATAACACCCAACATTTATTACAACTAAAAAATTATTTTATATTGGACTTTAATATACCGTAAACATTTTACCACTTTTTAGGAAAATTTTTTTTATGCGACAACAAAATTCAATCATTTTAAATTTTATTTGTATTTTGAAATGTACATATGTATGTACAAAACAATTTTTTTTTCGTTTTTTACATTTAATATATATATTTTTCTTAATCAAAGTAGTCCCCAACAAAAAGTAGTTCACTGGTCATGGTGATTGCGGGTGTTCATGTTGTCTGAAATAAAAAAAATCGTATGGATTATTATTCAGTAGTTCTGCGGCTTTCGTCCCTACCAAATATAATCAATTTCATTAAAAAAAAAAATGTCGAACTTCAAAAAAAGTCACGAAAATCTTGTTTTTTTTCGTTAAAAATCGTTTAAAAAAATATGAAAATATTTTCGAAAATAAACAATTCTGGTAGGGACGATAACTATAAATGAGTAGGAGAATGTAAATTTTAAAGCAATCGGTTGAATACTTTTTTTTTAGAGCCATGACAGTTTCAGAAAATGATAATTCGAGAAAAATGCGTTTAATGGTGCAGACTTGTCATGGCGCCTGTTAGACAATCGCTTACGACACTTCGGCGACTATGAGCTGTAACTTATCAATACTATGAATTTTTCTGAATTTTTACAAATAGGTTTTACTGTCAAAATATAAAAAAAATAAATTTTTCGATGTGATTACATGAGAATACCCCCTTAAAACTTTTTTGTGATTTAGTGGTATATTAAAACAAATGATTTTGAACTTTCATTACTTAATAAGGTGAAATAAGAGTGCAAAAGTTAGTGAAACTGTCCCTAATAAAAAAAAGACTCTAAAGATCGGCATTGTGCAGACTTCTCTAAAGCATCAAGACAATAAGTTTCAAATTTCAGACTTATGACTTATTCATTCATAATAACATAAAAAAAACGAAACAAAAACCATATATAAAAGAGAAGAAAATAGAAAATAGGTAGATTTATTGAAACAAACCGTTGAATGCTGTTTAATCACTGTCATTATCCGTAGTGGAAATTATTTTTAGCCGCTTATTTTGATGGCCGGCACTGTATCACTAGAATTTGTATCAGAATCAATAGTAAGAACTATGGATTGATGTTCTGATTGACTTAGCATCTCCGACTGAGTGGAATGCTTCTTTTTGGACCCAATAAATTCCGATGTTAGTTCTTCCTCCTTTCTCCTCCCTGCGGAACGTGCTAAATCAATGATATCTGAATAATTAGTTGAATTGCTTGTTACGGACATACCGCTTTAACACATTTCTGACCAAAGAGATTTCAGCATGCGTTTAACGCATGTTGCCTTATTTCAGAAATTGCTTTTGACGCGTACAAGATGCAATCCTTGATAGAAAAAATTTTCCAAGAGTCGGTGAAGCCCAGGATTTTCCTCCAGTTTTTCCATAGTGAACTGAAAAGTTTTTTGAAGTAGTACATTTTAAAAGTCGCAATAATACCTTGATCCATCGGTTCGATAATTGATGTAGTATTCGGTGGGAGGAGACGCTATCGCATTAAAGTGAGAAATTCGCAAAAAAGAAATTTGCGCTGCAAAAATAACCGCGTTAAAGTGAAATAGCGTAAAAAGAGATCGCGTAAAAAAGGACTGAGTGTATTGATGTATCTATAGCAGCGGTGTACATACCTCCACGGTTCGCGTTTAAATTAGATGACTATAAAATATTTTTTAAAGTCTCGGTAACCACTTTATTGCCGGGAGGGACTATAACGCTAAGCATCCTTGGTGGGGATCTAGACTGTGTAACCCCAAAGGAACTGAGCTATTTAAATGTATAACATAGTTCAATTACTCAACCATTTCTACCGAAAAACCTACATTCTGGCCGAGTGACCCTCGAAAAAGACCGAACCTATTAGATTTTGTTGTGTACAAAGGTGTATCACAACAGCAACTCCACATTAAGGTGAGCTTTGACTTAAACTCTGATCATTCTCCAATAAATGAAACTTTTGGGGCTACTGTGTCAAGTATGGAAAAACCATACAAGATTATTACGCAAAATTCGGATATAGCAGCATTTAGAAACTGGCTTGTGAATCGAACTAGTTTAGATATACCCTTAAAGTATGGCGATGAGATTGACTTAGCAGTTCAAATTCTTACAAATACTATTCATGAAGCGGGATTTCTTTTCACTTCACAATCAAGTGTTAACGAAGTTAAAAAACCATTTCTTCCCTTGAATTAAGACGGCTAATAAAAGAGAAAAGATTACTCAGAAAAAGATGGCAAATTAGTCGGAGTCCTCTTGACAAAATAATTTTGAACAAGGCAACCAATGATTTGAAGTCCAAACTGCGAGCAATAAAAGATCAAGAAACATCAGAGTATCTAAGGAATTTAGATCCCCATGCAAACAACCCTTAACATAACCTGTGCAAGGCAATCAAACATCTAAAGAGGCCCGCCTGCCTATTCGAAGAATTTCTATCAAGGAAGTAACGACTGAGATAAAGAAAATTAAACTTAAAAAATCGCCTGGTTTAAAATTGATGGTTTTACTTTAACACACCTGCCCCAAAAATGTATCAAACTACTTACTTACATCTAATATGCTATGCTCAGACTCGACCACTATCCAAGTCAATCGAAATGCGCTGAAATAACAATGATTCCAAATCCCAATAAACCGGAGAACTGCACTTCTTCATACCGTCCAATTAGTTTACTGGCGACCTTCTCTAAGATATTTGAAAAGATATTTTTAAAGAGAATGTTACCTGTTTTAGAGGACCAAAACATATTACCTGAACACCAGTTTGGGTTTAGAAGGGGGCATGGAACTCCTGAGCAATGTCATCGAATTGTTAAAATTATCACGAGTGCTTTCGAATGTAAGCAATACTGCCGTGGGGTCTTTTTAGATGTTAAACAAGCATTTGATAAAGTATGGCACCCAGGGTTACTTTATAAAATAAAGAAACGATTTCCAGCGCCTACTGCCTACTACTGCTACTACTACTACCTACTACCTACTACTTATAAAATCATTTTTAAGCAATCGTACGTTCTATGTCCAGGAAAAAGATGCATTTTCTGGAGCAGTATTCGATTGACGCTGAAGTTCCCCAAAGGGAGCGACTTGGCCCTGGCATTGATCGCCACCAGTTTTAATTCTAGTGATGCCCCACTTCACTTACAAGAACAACTTAATATTGTCGAAAAATGGCTAAAGAATTGGAAAATAGAAGTAAATACACAGAAATCCGTTCAAATAACGTCAACGTTAAGGACTGAGAAATGTCCCCCTTAACATTAAATGGCTCCATAATATCTGAAAGTGAAACTGTGAAATACCTTGGTCTTTATTTGGACAGACGACTCACTTGGAAGATACACATAAAAGAAAAACGAAGCAGCTCAAATTTAAAACTAAAAAAGTACTGGTTTTGGGTCAGCGATCACAACTTAGCCTTAAAATAAAGTACGACTTTGCAAGTCAATCCTTAAGCCAGTATTGACGAATGCAATGCAGTTATGAGGTACGGTGAGTGTATTCTACATTGAAATCATCCAAAGATATCAAACGAAAACTTTAAGAAGCATTGTAAGTGCTCCTTGGTATGTAAGCAACTTCGAAATCCACAAAGACTTAAATATACCTTTTGTTAAAGACGAAATCAGCGAATCTTGTCGAAGGTATTTAGATAGATTGTCTAATCATGAAAACTTACTGGCAATAAATTTATTAGACAACAGTGTGGATGTTAGATGCTTAAAACGAACTCACATTTTGGATCTTCCATATAGATTTTAAGTAGTTTTAAGAAGATTTTTGCAAATAAAATAATTTAAGAATATATTGATTAGTCTCAATGGAGAACAATCAATCCTTTTTAATGTATGTAAAAATTTACTGATTGTCAATTGATAGATTGTAAATAAATATATATTAAAAAAAAAGTCTCCATATCCTTAATAGGATTGAAAGGATAGAGCAGCTTCTCCAGATTAAAAAAATATATGCATCTTCCGCCACAGACTTATAGTTTTGAAGATATTTGTATTTAGACTTCAAAACTGGAAAAATTGGAACTATCTGCGCAAAGTTTTATTTCAATAACTTTATTGGTGATTGATTACTATTCACTCAGCCGGAATCTACTTCCAAATAAATGAATTCATTATTTCCATTATATGGAAAATATTTAAAAGAACACGGCTTTTTATAACAAAGTACTATATAACAATGTTTTCTTTTAATAAATATTAAGCGATGTAAAACTTTGAATGACAAAAACATCTGTTTTATTATCTCTCCAACGGCGGTGAGGACAGGCTTGATTAGTGAAGAGCTTAATTGTAATCTAATCACTTCAAGTTTTTTTGTTGGGAACGTAGTATTAAGCCACAAATGCTTCTGCTTAGTTCTTTGGCCTCCACCTATCAAAGTTTTGCAACTTGATTTCTGGTATAGTTATAAGCCTTTATAGTTTTCCTACTAACGTCATTTTGTGCCGTGGCTATATAGTACAATTCTGCACTTATGCAATACCAATTTGACTCAATTTATCACTTGCACGGCAAACGGACAGAACATAAACTAATAAAAATTGAGGATTACCCTGACGTAAGCCGGAATTTGTCTCTTAGAGGTTAGTGAGGTTGTAGTCACCCATTAGCAACTTTGTATGGCATATGATTGTAGATTTTCCTACTGGCGCAGCAGTTATTTTATGGTTTGAGAACAAACCGCAATGCAGGTTCTCTCCCAACATCCTTGGTGCCTCTTCACGGCGGAAAAAGCTCATCAGACTGTGCAGAATAGGCTTCGGGACATTGAAGAAGTTTCGTAATCTTAAATATATTGACGTTCAAAATGTAAAAGTTGTTAAACAAATAGTTATTTTAAAATTAACAACAAGAAATCGACCGAATATTTCAGTAGTGAATACGGACGTTTTAAGTAATTGCCGGGCACTACGAAGCGAACATCTGCCGACAAAAAAGATAAACGAAACGAAAACATTATTTTCTGTTAATATATATTGACACAAAATCACTTTGTACAATGAACGAATTTTAAACGTACATATTTCTTCTTCTTCTTCTTTACTGGCGTAAACACTTTTCGTTCCATCAAATGCGATATTCGCCGTGGCCAACGCGTAAAGGACCATAAATCTTTCGCAGAACCTTTCTCTTCAAATCTGGTAACGTCGACGCATCAGATGTTGTCATCAACAAGACTCTACACTATTTAGAGGACGGGGAATAATGAATGACTTATAAGTTTTGGTTTTGTTCGTCCAGAGAGACTTTACAGCAGCAGATTGTAGAAGGTGCGCGATAGGGAGTCGCCCTATCTGAAGCCTCGTTTTGGTATCTGTTTGAATGATCTAAACCTCCCACACCATACTACTCCTCTCACCACCTGAGAACCCTGCCACATTCAGAAAGATGTCACCACCCTACGACACCTCAAACTACTAAAAACAATAAAAGGATGATCACCACACATCGGCCTAGGCAAAAGAGAAATTAAATCATCGCTAGACGCAACCGTTAGGTCAACAAAGCCATAATACTCTGTAGCAACTGGTTGCATGAGTGTAAACACGAGCAGTGCAGTGAAAACAATGATTTTTGGGCATTTAAATTATAACACCCAACATTTATTACAACTAAAAATTATTTTATATTGGACTTCTAATATACCGTAAACATTTTACCACTTTTTAGGAAATTTTTTTTAAGCGACAACAAAATTTAATCATTTTAATTCTTTAATATATTTTTATTTGTATTTTGAAATGTGCAAAATAAATTTTTTTTTTCGTTTTTTTACATTTTTAATATGTTTTTTTTTTTTTAATCAAAGTAGTCCCCAACAAAAAAGTAGTTCACTGGTCATAGTGATAGCGGCTGTTCATGTTGTTTGAAATAAGTAAATCGAATGGATTATTATTTAGTAGTTCTGCGGCTTTCGTCCCTACCAAATATAATCAATTTCATTTCAAAATAAAATGTAGAACTTCAAAAACAGTCACGAAAATCTTGTTTTTTTCGTTAAAAATCGTTTAAAAAAATATGAAAATATTTTCGAAAATAAACAATTCTGGTAGGGTCGATAACTATAAATGAGTAGGAGAACATATTTCAATTGTAAGCAATCGGCTGAAGACTTTCTTTTAGTACCATGACAGTTTCAGAAAATGATAATTCGAGAAAAATGTAGACTTGTCATGGCGCCTGGTAGACAGTCGCTTACGACACGTCGGCGACTATGAGCTGTAACTTATCAAATACTATGAATTTCGGTCTGAATTTTTCACAGCATGTTTTCAATAGGTTTTACTGTCAAAATATAAAAAAAACGATTTTTCAAAGTGATTACATGAGAATACCCCTAAAACTTTTTGTGATTTAGTGGTATATTAAAACAAATGATTTTTGAACTTTCATTACTTAATAAGGTGAAATAAGAGTGCAAAAGTTAGTGAAACTGTCCCTAATAACAAAAAGACTCTAAAAGATCGGCATTGTGCAGACTTCTCTAAAGCATCTATGTGCGCACACCAAACACGTTTGTGGTATCGTGACTCAATTATTAGTAGCAAAAGAAAAAGTGGCCACTCTTGAAACCCTAGTCTACTACGACTTGGACCGATGCGTTATTGCCAAATTAGTTTCCTAACACATACATATGTATATCAATAAAGCAAATGTCAGTTATATCGCTGCTCCGATTCGATGTCTCCAGCTGGTTGCAAAAACCACCATTTACATAAAAAAACTTATATATTCAATGGTACGTACCAGAAAGTCGAAAAATCATCACATTTCGTTCAATATTGCGTCATAGATAAATTTTATAAACAAAAACTAAAAAGAAAAAGTAAAAAATCACCATATTCCCAATGCGATAAAGTAACACACCTACACTTACAAAAACAATGGTCGATCTTATCGCATCTATCCAACTCCTCATATGGGTGTGTTATGGGAATCAGCTGTAAATAACCTCATGTTATTATGAAGAATTTTCTACTTAACGAATCGAAGCCGTTCTCCATTATCTCTCTGGCAAGATCCTCTATTGTCAGTCCTAACTTCAGGGCTAAGGAGTATCCATTTTGGCCAGGCGTGGAGTTACTATTCTCCATAAGCTGAGACTAAATAAAATCAAACAATTGCCGATAATACAGAAAAGGCAAACAATAAATAACTGGTATACCAAACCGATAAAAAGAAATTTTTAAATAACTGCTAATAAATTTGATAAAGCAAACGATAAGTAAGTCGTCAGAACACGCAAAAGCACCATTACTACCTCATTGAACGAGGTAAAGCAGGTATTAAGTTATCGCTTAGACCAGATAGATGCCCAAATCTCCTGTCACTGAAAATGTGACAACCCGCTCATCTACCGAACTTTGATAGTTGACTGGATTGGGTAGGTTTAAACGTTTTGCAATTTGATCCATGCAGAATTAATTTTAAATTACAATGATTAAAAGCATTGGTTAATTGAGAACTAAAAGACTTAATTCACCTTATTAAGTATTGAAAGATATAAAGGATATAAACCATAAAATCATAAAACAGGATTTAAGTAGTTTCGCCATATTAAAGGTCCAATAATAATAATTTGCAATCGTAAAAATGATGGATGTTTTAATTTAATTGCCAAAAATTCTTATTTCGTTCGATCTGGAAGTGCTCACACTGGAATAAGTTGGGCATCCAATTGTCCCTGACTTAGACATTCACGTTGTTCGACACCCAAACCGCGCGCTGCAATATCTTCTCGCTTTTAACTTCGATCGGACGGATTCTTCGCTGCTGTTCAGCATTTTATTCGACCGAGTTCCTCCCTTAAATGAAATATCATAGTAACCGTTATAAATTAAATTTAATAATATTTAAACAAACAAAAGCATTTTCTTGCCCCGTTTATTCAGTATCGAACGCTCAACGTCAGTTTACACAGCCGTATTGGTTTTGTGGGTACCAAATTCAGACATACTGGCATAGAGGCAGTTCCGTTTCGTGCTGTTAAAAGCAGATTTAAATCGACTAATTTGGCGGATGGTGATGGTTGTTATTTTTGTCAGCCTAAAGCCACACTGATAATGTCTAATCCGTTTGTTGACGGTGGGCTTTAATCTTTCGCACAATACGCTCGATAGAACCTTATATGCGATGTTGAGGAGGCTTATCCCACGGTAGTTGGCGCAGATTGTGGGGTCTCCTTTTTATGGATTGGGCATAGCACACTTAAGTTCCAATCGTCGTACATGATTTCGTCCGACCATATTCTTACAAAGAAGTTAAAGTATGCTCCTAAACAGTTCTTTGCCTCCGAGTTTAAATACTCGACCGGCAACCATCGGGACCCGCCGCTTTGTTGTTCTTCAGGCGGGTAATTGCATCGTACATATTTACTATATGTTTTTCTTTCATATAAAATATTGTACTTTTAATTGAACAAAGCAAATGTTTGAACATAGTAAAGATTACAGATGTTTTTATGTGCACGATGTATGCGTTTCTAAAGTGCACAATAATTAGCGGAGCTAGATGCTTTGCATGACTTAAAGAGTTACTGTTTGTGAAATCTGTACTTCATACTAATGCAAAGCAAGATGCAACTTGGAACTCTGACTATGTTCCCAGTTACCCTTTAAGAGCCAACCCGAAATGAGGTGCACTCGGTTGCAGACCGATAGACTATTTAGCCGTTCTATATATTCTTGCATTAATAGGCATTCAATCTCGTTGTTGAGATCGCTTTGAATGCCGCTTGACTATCTCTGAGTATAGCAATCTGGTCATTACTTTATGTAGTTGTGCTGGAAATTGGTTTCTACACACTGACTTATAGCAAACTTCCTTTTTGAATATGCTCGAAAAATGTCAACGCTGACGCACACAGTCACCCGGAATTCAAATAGTCCTGTAATTATGATCATTTATATAGTAAATTTATATCACTATGTCTTCTCGATTAGTTTAAGGTGTTCGATTAAGGCCATAATCACTGACCGCTTGAGCATTATTTATCATCAGCAGGACCATACAGGTTTATTGGATGCAAGTCTTTTTGTTCTATATGCAAAATTTAGTTATGCTAAATAAGAAACAAATTATTTCGTTACTATCATTCAAAATAAATAAGTTTCTTCGGTTATTTACACTTTTCTAACTAAAATTAATTGGGGTGCAACAATTGTGTGTATTCTAGATACCCATAAACATACAATTTGTAACAACTTTTTATTTTTTTTTGAGGATGTAGAAGTGATAGCTATTGAATAGTTTCATAAAGGTCTGAAAATAATGGTCAATTTGAATTGAGACCGATAAAAATGTAATTCGTTTAAAAATTTGCAAAAAATGATAGTTCCCAAATACTTAATACATATATATACAATATATAGTAAATGTGAGTTATCTTAAAAAACTATAACGAACATAGTTCTTGCAATACTTCCGATATACATAATATAATTATTTTCAAACTTCTGTTAGACCATATATGGTACTTTCTAATAATAGGGGTATTCGCTGTTTTGCAAAACCCTTGCACAGTGCAAGAATTGCATATATTTTTTTTTTGGTGCACCGCACAACAACAAACACACGCAGATAATTATTTGCAATGGCTGTAAAATAAGTCAGACCAAAACCCATGTATATTTGCGTGATATGTCACGCAAAAATATAATGCAACCCTCTGTTTTAGCTGTCATTTACATAAAGGTAAGTTTTAAATATTTTATAATTTCTATTTAAATTATAAAGATTTGTTTTTTCAGTTTTTTTGTTAAAAATTTTATGCAGAAGGTGCGCCAATTCACAATAGCTATGCATAATAGTCATTCATAATAAATTGACCGTTCATATATCACTAGATTCTGCAATGGGTGCCTCACTCTTGTATATTTCAGTATAGTATTTTTGCAATCTGCAATCTTGCAAGAGCAAGCGAATACCCTAATGTGTCGTAATGGCAAAAATGGGATAATATCGATCATTACCACAAAAATCCAATATTAAACTGTGTTGGGAATAATAGCAATATTTTTGTGAATACAAAAACGATTGTGGTTTTACTATACATTTAAAAAAGTTTGAAAACTCTCAAGAGTTTTTTGAGATAAAAGTAGTCAGGACACGTTAATTCACTAGAATTAAAAATTCAACCAATTGCCTGCACCGAAAACTTAAACTTACGATGTTACGACGAAAAATTAGCGAAAGAAAGAAAACGCGTGCGATCTCGATGGCGGTCAAATAACAATTCATTCTTTATTCTAGTTCATCTAGTTACTTAGCCTAAGTCTTAAAACTAACGGGATAGAACAGTTTGAATGGAAGTATACAGGTATGTACAAAAGAGGTGAGTAATTCATTTTGTTAACTTATAGTAATAGATTAAGGTAAGTATATTTAACATTATTAGGGTAAGTACAATTAAAGGAAAACTTTATAATTCAAGTATAAAATGCATTTCAGAAAAGTAATTAATTTTCATTTCATTTTTATTGAACATAGGTTGACATATACAGAAGCCGCTTAACGCAACACCGGCCACCTTGACAGGATCAGGATCCTTCAAATATCCATGGGCAGTAATGCAAGTTTATGAATTGGGGGCTTAATGG
>NW_026090993.1:0-11463 GCF_024586455.1 Bactrocera neohumeralis
AGAGAAGTAAAAATGTAATTAAAAGCTCCCCATCAGCTCTGGTTCTAGGTAGGACTACTAAAGTATCTTTCAAACAGGCGTGGTTGTCAAAAAGGAGCAACAGAAGTTCTGCTTCGAAGTGTCGACATCATCCGAGAGGCGAGAATGAGCTTGCTGACTATTTGCGAGAAAACACACCCTTGCTGCAATATTGTAAGACTAATAACGAGTCCACATCCGAGGATATATCTTTTTGCACTATTTTCTACGGTATGAAAATAGTTGGGATCATATCATAAGCATACCATACCCAATTCCCATACAATGTTTACGTTAAAAACAACTAAAATTGCAATAACTCGCTAAGTTCTTAAGATGGTAATAATTTTACGGCTATTATAGTATTTAAAGGTTCCAAAGTGGAAAATTATATCCAAATTTTGTTTTCGATGTATTGCAACAAACATTTGCTCACCGAGCGTATTTTGCATATGCCAACTCAGGTTTAAAAGTTGTCGAATTTGAATTATAACAGCCCTTACGTATCGACTATGTGAAACCTAGTGTCAACGATTGATTTTTTACCGAAAATTTTGGTCAATATGTCAGAGTTGTTCTTGCAGTTCATAGAAAATATTTTCTTTATAATAATGTGCATTTGTGTGAAAAATAGATAAAATCGGCACAATTCTTTCTCTAGACCTCATAAAGCCAACTTCCGGCTTACTTCTTTTTATATCATATGAAGTCGATATGTAAGGTATCTCGATGAAAGCATCTTTATTTAGTAATAGAATTTGATTTGAAACAAGTAAGGAAGGGCTAAGTTCGGGTGTCACCGAACATTTTATACTCTCGCATGATAAAGTGATAATCGAGATTTCATTATACCTATTTTACATATTTTTCAAATACCGTATTTTGTAAAGTTTTATTCCGCTATCATCATTGGTTCCTAATGTATATATTATACAGAGAAGGCATCAGATGGAATTCAAAATAGCGTTATATTGGAAGAAGGCGTGGTTGTGAAACGATTTCACCCATATTTCGTACATGTCATCAGGGTGTTAAGAAAATATTATGTACCGAATTTCATTGAAATCGGTCTAGTAGTTCCTGAGATATGGTTTTTGGTCCATAAAGTGGGCGACGCCACGACCATTTTCAATTTTTAAAAAAAGCCTGGGTGCAGCTTCCTTCTGCAATTTCTTCCGTAAAATTAAGTGTTTCTGACGGTTTTTGTTAGTCGGTTAACGCACTTTTAGTTATTTTCAACATAACCTTTGTAAGGGAGATGGGCGTGGTTATTATCCGATTTCTTCCATTTTTGAACTGTATATGGAAATGCCTGAAAGAAACGACTCTATAGAGTTTGGTTTCCGAGATATGTACAAAAAACTTAGTAGGGGGCGGAGCCACGCCAAATTTTCCAAAAAAATTACCTTTCCAAATATGCCCCTTCCTAATGCGATCCTTTGTGCCAAATTTCACTTTAATGTCTTTATTTATAGCTTAGTTATGACACTTTATAGGTTTTCGGTTTCCGCCATTTTGTGGGCGTGGCAGTTGGCCGATTTTGCCCATCTTCGAACTTAACCTTCTTATGGAGCCAAAAAATACGTGTACCAAGTTTCATCATGATCTCTCAATTTTTACTCAAGTTACAGCTTGCACGGACGGACGGACAGACGGACGACAGACGGACGGACGGACAGACGGACGGACGGACAGACAGACATCCGGATTTCGACTCTACTCGTCACGCTGATCACTTTGGTATATGTAACCCTATATCTGACTCTTTTAGTTTTAGAACTTACAAACAACCGTTATGTGAACAAAACTATAATACTCTCGTTAGCAACATTGTTGCGAGAGTATAAAAATGATAAAACACTTCCTACCTCATACTATACTTGTACTATAAAATTAGCCTCATTCAACTGCAGTTCCATATACCTTATACAAGAATTTCAATCGTCCGGTTGCCGTTATACCTGTATGAATGCAAAAAGTTTATATACAAGCAGTCCAGCAAGGGAAAGGAGCAACAATCATTTTTGGTAAAATGCGTTTTTTTCACATAGCCCCTTCAAGGGTGATTATAGAGACCGTATAATTTTACTATACCATTTGTCCTTTGCTTCAAAATAGGCCTCAGTTTCGGCGATTACCTCTTAATTCTGCGAAAGTTTCTTCCCAGCGAGCATTCGTTGAAATCTGCGGACAGGAAATAATTGCTGAGGATCTGATCTGGAGAGAACGGTGGATGAAGAAGCAATTCGGAGCCCAATTTATGCATGTTAGTTTAGGACATTCTTATGTTATCTAATTCCCATATAATATAACGGAATAAAAGTTTGTATGAATAATCTCTTTGGAATATTCAACCTTATGACCAAAACTAGTCCAAATTCAAAAAAAAGTGAGTGTGCTTTTGACCGCAAGACTGTAGTGAAACTTCTTTCGCTCTATCTATATGTATGTATATATATGAATGTGTGTGCGCAATATATACAGTATGCACATATACATATATTAATTTCCTACAAATATTTAAATTTATTTTATGTTTTCATTAGTAAATTAATATTTTTGCATAGATCTTTTTTTTTTTCCTTGTTTTATTCGTTATTTTCATTATTGGGTACATCAGTAATTACTGTGGTTGATTGTAAAACCGGGACAATAGGCTTATGATACGAGAAATACGATACATATATTTTAGAATTAAAATTAGACAGAAATCTAGAAAAAACTGCATCGATTGTTGTTCCATGTCTTGTAGTTGGCTCATTACGGTCATTGTTCATTTGTAATTCTAATTTATCTCGTAGAAAGTTTATCAAGAGTTGTCCATCTTCGGATGAGAAATTGATATTGAAATCTCCTGCTAAGATTAGTGGCAACGTATGATAGTTTTCTCCTAGTTCTTCAGAACCTACTCGACCATAAATCATAAGTCTTCGGTATATAAACTTTATGATATTAGTAACTGTGTGATTGGGCGAAATGTAAACAACTACCATTATGATGTTTGTTCCATCGTCCAAAACACAGTGAGCAGCACATATATCACAAATTGATGACTGACCAATATCAACTTCACAAATATGTCGTAATAAAATGTATCATTCGATTTCTGATAAATTGCCACTCCTGCTGATCTAACATTTTTACGCTTGAATTTCGCAATACAATCAAAATTCGGGATGTCAATGTTTTCATCGTCATTTGACCAGGTTTCTGATAAAAACAGGATATTGCTTGAATCAATTGCGGGATCGCTCAAGTCCGATACGTGTTTTCTGAGACTTTGGCAATTAAAAGTAACCATGGACAACTTTTTTCTGTCGATCATAAAATCGAGAATCGTTCTACCTATTGTTGACAATGTGTTCAACGATAATCGGCGAAATTCATCTTGTAAAGATATGATCGATGTATCATTTTTTCGCCCATGATAAAATCTATTATCATTGTCTTTTGGTACTATGTAGAGTCCGTCAATACTGGTAACTCGTGATAGAGCAACATAAAGTAATGATAAAGAATGAGTCCTTTGATATTCATAAATTACTTCATCGAATGTTCCACCTTGAGATATATGAATTGTCATGGCACATCCTGATACTAAAGGAAAATGATTACGTTTTGCATTTATTGTTTTGTTATTATTCATGGCAATGGCATGGTAGATGTTCTGCGTTCTATTGGGACGGCATGTTTATCAATATTATGTGCGGAAGCTTTTTGTCGAAGTTTTTTACCAACTTTTTGTGAATTTTCAAAGTTAACCATACTCGTGTAATTTCATTTTGTTCGTTTTGTTCAATATGTATAAATTTACCAACTGCACCATTTGCCAATCCATCTGATACATCAATGTTTGTGGTGATAATGTACGACTTGTACGGAACGAAAACAATTTCGTACGGTAAACCGCCAGTATCAATAACTGACATTTTGTGAAATTTCTGTTTCTTCTTAGTTGGTGGTCCTAAAGCACCGCTTTGATACTCGGAGTCTGTGTCACTTTTCTCCATAATTTGTTATTATTTACCCTATAATTCACATAACATAAACTTTAAAATAAATTTACAATTTTATTCACTTTAAACGTAAAATATTGAATGTATTGAACAATATTAATTCATAAAATTGTTCAAAACGCAATAAAATTACAGTAAATTACAATAAAATAACCAAACTATCACCGTTCGCGTAAAGCTAGTAAACTCGCAAACGAACTACTGACTGAAGTATACACATATTTCATTTCCCAGCTGTAAGAGAAAGAAAGAAAAATGTGCTCGCGCACTGCTGACGCTTGCCTATATCCCCCACCAATTACCGTTCGCCTCGCCTGATCACACTTTTCGTAACGCGTTCGTCAGCTTACTCCCCAAGCCAAGCGCGAGTTACATCTCAGGTTACGTCTGACGGCATGCAGTTGTGCACAACATCGCATGATCAGCCAGTACGTGACCAAAACAGCAGAGTCAGCATATTTTGAATCTGTTGGAATGTGCGGTACACCCACACATTCGGGCAGACTCGAGTTGCTGATCTGATGGCAGAGTCAGACTGATGCTCACTACCGAACAGTAAACAACGTTTTTTAATTTATAACTGGCGCAGTCGAACGGAACGGTTCCATATTCTCTCTCAGCTCCGCCCAGCTAGCAAAGAAAAGCTAAATAAAAGCTAAATAAATTATTTTTAAACAAAAGTACTCTTGTTAAAAGAAAAGTGGCAAAGATACAGCTAATCATATAAATCCCAAAGCAGAACAAAATAATACATTTGAGTTGGAAAATTATAGCAAAAGCAAAAACAAAATTCAAAAAGTGAAAGAATGCGTGAAAAGTGCAAAACAAAAATTATTTTGAGAAAAAATAAAGAAAACTGTTGAAAACCCTAAAAGTGAGCTCTAAAATATTTCATTGGATTACTGCATTTGGATTACCTTTAATACAAAAACAACTACAGCAACAGCGGAGACAGCAGCAGCAGCTTTAACAAAAAAAAAAAAAAAACAACAGCAATATCAACAGCAACAATAGCGGAGACAGCAGCAGCAGCTATAGTGCAGAAAAGTATTGTAAGAATAAATTAAATATTGATATTTTAAGAAAACAATTTAAATAAAATGGCTCAAAATAATAGGAATTTAGAAAACTGTGTAGTAGCAATTACACAATTGTTAGAATTAAATGCAATAAATAATCAGAGGTCAATAAGACAACGTATAGAAAAAGATTTAAAGTATGTAAATTCTTTTGAGGGTAATGCCGGCCAATTGCCAGCATTCATTGAGGCTATAGATAGGATTCTGAGGGATTATTTAAACCAGGAACAGGAAGTTTATAGAGTAGTGTATGACTTAAAAATAATCGGGAAAGCAAAAAATAATTTACATCTTGCCCCACCAGCTAGTTGGGAAGATTGCAAAATAAAACTTAAACAACATTTTAAGCCAAGAAAAGATCAGATGACTATAACGAAAGAAATAAACACACTACGAGTAGGTAGCATTAGTGAGTTAAGTAGGAGAATCAATGAAATAATTGATGCTATAACCGAATTTGGAGCTCTGGATGAAAACGGGGAGGCAATGAAAGAAATCTTTTCAGGTATGCTTATTCAACGCATTAAGCAAATCACATCGGGGACTTGTGCTTATGCAATAAGGAACTCGATTTCATTGACCCAGTTAGCAGGAATTATATACAGTTTCATAGGGCTAGACGATGGAAATTTAAATCCTATATTTTTAACAAGAAATAGAAACTCAAACCAATTTGAGTAGAAGGCAAGAAATTTTAATAGTAACCAAAATCAAAATAATCAGAGAATAAACAACTTTAGGAGACAAAATATTGGCGATCAAAACAATGATCGTTATTATGCACAAAATAATTCGGGACGATACTCACAAAGAAATACTAACTTTTCAAAATAATTATCATCCAAATAATCCACAGAGACAAACTAATTATCGGACAGGAAATTCAGGCCAATATACAAATCAATATCGTAGTAATAATATTAATAATAATAATAACGGCTATGGTAATTCAGCAAGACAAAATATACAGAACGGCACTCGACAAACAAGACGTTCAAATGGCCCAACACCCATGGATGTTGATGCTGTGAGCAGGACAGAGGAAACGAATAACAACGAGGAATTTTTTACCAATTAGCCTCGGAAAATCAAAATAAAATATTCATTTCACTTACTTTGTTTAACAAAAAATGGTGTGCATTGGTAGACCCAGGCTCTACTATTAGTATTATGAAAAAATCAAGCTTTGAACATTATAAGTTACCGGTTCTAGAAAAAAATAAAACAATAATTAGTACACTGAATGGTGATATAAGAGCGCCTAACGAAATAGTTAAGACACCATGTCCGCTAGAATTTAAATACCCTCACAATTAGACTTTGAAAAACAATGCGATCTTCTACTAGGAAACGATTTTATATTTAATAATTTCAATATAATCGATATTGAAAACGAAGAAATTGAGCTTAAAAATGGTGTTAAAATTCCGTTTTATTCAAAAACTATCCAAGAGCAAGTATATGCATTGGAAGAAAGTAAAATGCAAAACATTCAACTGGATCATTTAAAATCAAATGAACGAATGGAGGTTGAAAAATTGCTAAATAAGTATGAAAAATTGATGTATAAAGAAGGCGATGCCTTGACAAACATAAAAACGGTGGTCCACGAAATAAGGTCAACCACAAACCAGCAAATTAATTCAAAAATATATACGTTACCTCCGAAACATGAGGAAGAAGCGATAAGGCAAATTAGGGAGCTAGAAAAACAAGGTATAATTCGGAAAAGTCGGAGTAAATATAGTTCACCTATTATCATAGTACCTAAAAAATGTGATAGTATGGGCAATAAAAAATTTCGTTTAGTAATCGATTACCGTAGACTAAATCAAATAACTGTCGATGATAAATATCCTTTGCCAAACATTGATGGAATCTTAGTGGAATCTTAGTCAAAGGTTATCATCAAATTTTAGTGGATAAAAAGGATATTGAAAAGACAGCTTTTGTATCTCCGGTGGGATTATACGAATATATAAGAATGCCCTTCGGACTTAAAAACGCTCCGGCTACCTTTCAACGACTAATGAATGACATATTACGGGAATACATAAATAAGATATGTGTCGTTTATTTGGATGACGTATTAATCTTTTCAACGTCATTGGAGGAACATTTAAACTCCTTAGAGAAAATTTTTTCAAAGTTAAAGGAACATAATTTAAAAATTCAGACAGATAAATGTAGTTTTCTAAAGAGAGAAACAAAATTTTTGGTGCATACCTTAACAAAAGAAGGGATTAAGCCGAATCAGGACAAGATAGCGGCAATACGAAATTTGAAAATACCTAGAACCGAAAAACAATTAAAAAGTTTTTTGGGAGCCACTGGTTATTATAGAAAGTTCATTAGGGACTATTCAAAAATTGCATATCCAATGATTAAATATTTAAAAAAGGGTTATAAAATAAATTCAAGAGATCCGCAGTACATAGCTAGTTTTGAAAATTTGAAATCACTAATATCATCATCAATTTTAAAATTTCCTGAATATGATAAGAGATTTACTATTACAACGGATGCAAGTGATTACGCAATAGGCGCAGTGCTTTCTCAACAAGGTCAGCCAATTATTACTACATTAATAGACTTTAAATAACCATGAACTTAAAAATATGCTACAACAGATAAAGAATTCTAGCCATTATATATTCAATAACCTATTTCAGGCCGTACATATATGGCACAAAATTTAAAATTATAACTGATCATTGCCCGATAGTATTTTTGAATAATAAATATAAAGGAAGGGAGTTTTCACAACGGCACCAAAGGTGGCTATTGAAACTGCAAGAGTTTAATTATGAAATTGAATATCAGAAAGGAAAAAATAATGTAGTAGCAGATTTTTTAAGCCGAATTGAAAATTCTCCAAAAATCGACGAAAGTAATGATAAAGAATCCAATTTAGAAATGTCAGATACAATACATTCCGCAGAAGAGGAACTATTAGAACACTTCTTCATAAAAGAAGAAATTGTTAACAAGTATAAGACCCAAATTATAATAACATATAGTCCCCAAACTGAAGTTCAAATAATACATGGATGGAAAGTAATTGAGATCAACCCTATTGATACGGAGAATATATTGAAAAATATTTTCCGAAGACATATTGACAAGGGCAAAGTGGGTATTTTTTCCGAAGTAGAGGAGACCGATTATCACAAAATTCAACTACTACTGATAAGCATGTTTTCTTGTAATAGCAAGGTGCAATTCATAAAATGTACAAAAAGAGCAACAGAAATTATACAAGAAGAAGATCTGCATAAACAAATTTCACTTTACCATAGTAATGAGTCAATGCATAGCGGAATAAACGAGACTTACAATACACTTATGGATAAAATATTCTATCCAAAATTAAGGGAACATGTACAGTTAATTATAGGTAATTGCGAAAAATGCAAGCAAATTAAATATGACAGGAAACCGTTAAAGCCGAAGTTCAAATTAACAGAGTTCAAATTAACAGTAATTTGTCACAGTAATTGATAAACTAACAAAATTTGCAGCGGCATACAATATAATAGACAGAAATTGGAGGGCAAAGAAGGCCATCATAATTGAACATTTTACGAAATTTGGGAAACCAAAGAAGATCATCATGGACAACGAATTCAGGGCCGAACAGTTAATTCAGTTCTTAAATACAGAAGGAGTCGAAGTACACTTAACAAAACCAAACTCTCATACAGGTAATGCAGACATTGAGAGGCTACACTCAACCTTGTTAGAAAAACTAACAGGAATTGAGGATCCAAGTCTCTCAACAGAAATGAGGATACAATCGTTATAGGGAACTTCAATGATCGCTATACTTTAAAACCCTAAAATGTCACCCAATTCGGAAAAATTTTTTAAACCAACCATTTTAAAAAAAAAACTAAACCAGAAAAACAACTCACCATCCCAAAAAAATAGGTACCATATAGAACTGAGATCGACCGGACCGATAAAAAATTACAAAAGAGTACGGCATAAAGATCAACCGTATTACCGAATTAATCCAATTTCAGAATGTTCATCCGACTTTTAAAAAGACCAATGAAATTGGCAAATATTGAAAACCCAAACGAGAGGGATGAAGATACATTTAGCTTAAGGGCATTTAATGGGGTTAATAACACATAAAAAAAAAAAAAAAATAAAAAAAGAAAAAAAAACGTTATAAAATAATTTTATTTTTACAGATGATGGGGATAATTGTGTTTTTTTTAGTAACTATTACATTGGTGGCAGCACCCCTTTTTCAAGTGACGCCAATAGTTGAAGAAACAGGATACACCATGACCAACTCGACGAAGTAGAAATCGTTGACGAAGTCAATACGATACTACATATTATACACCCGAAAGAGCTAACAAGTTTGGTCGAGGAAATGGAAGAAAACATAAGACAAGCAGACCTAAGTAACAAGGCACTTCTTTTCAACGAAATTAAAGCAAGTCATGCATTAAGATCGATTTATAAGAAGGAAAGAAGAAGAGGTTTAATTAATATAGGAGGGACAATGTATAAATGGTTGTTCAAGGGGGTAATGGACGAGGAGGACCGACAGGATATAATTAGTCATTTAGAAGTAATAGAGGGAAATTCGCACAATGCAATTACAAATATCAATAAACAGATTATAATAAATGAGCATTTTAACGAGTCAATTAATTTAATGAAAACAATAGTAAAGAATGACAGGAGTAAAATATTAAAAGAAATAAATCAGATTCAAAAGGAGGATAGAGAGCTAGCGAAATTGGTTTTTTACAATGATCAAATGAATAAATTAAGGCATATAGAAGGAAAGATACATAGAAGTTCAAAATAATATAGCCGCCGCTAAAAACAATTTAATACATCCGGGGATGTTAACTAAAGGAGAAATAGATAACTTTGACATAGATTTTTATAAACGGAAACTGGCCAAGGTGGGATTGGTGGTTTTCAAAAAATGAAGCAATTGTGTTCGCCATTCAAATACCAAAGTGTTTTTTTAAAGTATATGTAAAATTAATTATCCTCTCCAAAAAAAAACGAAAAGCAAATAGTTTAGGGATGAAAAAAATTTTAACAATAAATAAAAAACATTATAAATATGAAGATAATACTTATTAAGAAAACTAAAAAATTTAAATGGAAATTTATTTTTTTTTTGGAATTTAAATATAACAATACTACAATAAATACAAGAAATAAGCGTGATACTTTAATCATCAAAATGCAAAAATTTGAAAATTACAAATTTTGATGACAGAAATTTTTTTTCCAAAAAAAACTATATATTAAATTTTGAGAAATGTGAAATTAAAATTAATGAAGAAACATTTAGTAATAACAAGACTAAATTTGTTGATAGACTGATACATCCTGTAAAAATTTTAAAACCCAAAACTTTAGTCAAAAATAAAATTTGAAGATATTGTACCAAATCATTTTAAGAAAATTAAAAAAAAATAGAAGAACCAAAAAAATCATAAAAACGTATCATATGGCATAAGTGCCCACTAATTATAAAAATAATTTTTAAGTATAATTATTGTTACTATTTACTTATGTAAAAAAAAAAAATGAAAAGATAAGTTTGAGAATATAAATAAAAGAAGTCGGGGGCTTCTCAGAGTGGTTTTGGGGAAATTTCATTCAGGTTACCCTCTGACGGGATGCGGGTTTTGCACAACATCCCTGATCAAAAGTACTGACCAAAACAGCAGAGTCAGCATATTTTGGGAAATTTTTTTTAATGTCGGGAAACCCCCACATTGGGGGGACTCGAGTTGCTGATCTGATGGCAGAGTCAGATGATGCTCACTACCGAACAGTAAACAACGTTTTTTAATTTATAACTCGCGCGTAAAGAAGTTTCAATTTAAAAAAAAATGTTCAAGCCCCCTTTGGGATCGAATATGGGAAAACCCCAAAATACATATAATTTTACCTTTTATTCGTAAATATAGGTCAATGTGTGAGTTTAAAATTAAAAAAATTCATGATTTTTTTCCCGAAAATGATATATCAGTGTGTCGAAAATGGGTTGAATAGTGTTAATATGTCCCTTCCCCCGAATAAACTAACACAACGATTACCTCCGGTAAATTTTTTATATATATATATATGTATATTAAAGGGGGGATTCAAAAAAAAAATTTTTAGTTGAACTTCCATAACTCGAACTCTTGAATTGGCAATAGAAGTAAAATTTCATAAATATTTTCTAACTCAAGTCCCCTCTAACCCGATGTTTGTTTTTGGGTTATGGTGTTTCGACGTTTGGGAAGGTTTTATTGGATTCCTGTCCTCTTTGGGTTTATGGTTTGCATTGGAATTTTCCCCGGCTTTTAAAGCTTGCA
>NW_026090994.1:0-11599 GCF_024586455.1 Bactrocera neohumeralis
GTGGCGGGGGCAGCGGCGACGCAGCGGAGGAAATCACGAAAAGGGGGTGCCATTAGGGTTTTTATGTGCGCGCTGTGACTGTTGTAAAAATGGAAACAGATAACAGAAAAAGTAACAACAACAAAACAACGGTGAGGAGAAAAATAAGCTGGCGTACATTTGCAACAAAAATAAATGACGTTAACATTTCTGTGTTGGCTGTGTCGGAATAAAAGAAAATTTCGGAAAAATAGTTCGGGATATTTGATAGGGGAATTTTAAAAAATCCCAAAAGGCACAAGAAAACAAAATTTGTTGTTAAACTCTTTTTTAAAATAAAGGATTGTTTTTAAAATTTTTACATTTTCCCAGACATCATCGCCCAACTTTTTTGGGGGTTTGATCCTTTTTCAATTTTTCCCTATTTTTTTTCAAGACAAAAAAAGAAACCTTAAATTTAATGAAAATTTTTTTATCTTTTCGAAAGAACTTTCCCTTTGGCATTTTTTTTTTGAAATTACCCTTTTCCCAAGTGTGGGCCCGGGTCTCGTCTAAAGAGGGCCCATTCGTTAAGTCCAATTTTCAAAAACTCGTTCGAACATTTCGACGGGTTAACTGGCGAATAACTGCATGATTTTTGCCCCGGAAACTGAATCGAAGGGGATTGCCGGATAGATTTTATACTTTACGTATCCCCAAGAAAAAGCCCAAACGGTGATATCACGATCTTGGGCCAATCGACCCCAAAACCCAAAAAAATTTATTCTACCGAAGTGCTTAAAAAACCCATTGCCGATTGGGTTAGATGTGGGGGGGACACCGTCTTGTTAAAACCCCCAAATTGCCCGGATGACCCAATTTCGGCGTCAATGTCTTGTCATGGCCGAAAGGGTCGCCATTGAGGGTTACATTCTCAAAAACAGAAAAATTTTTTTGAAAAAATACCGATGACCCCTAAAACCCCAAACTCCCCAAACTGTTTTTTTTTTTGATGAAATGGTAGTCAATCTCCTCAGGTTACTCGTCGTACCAAATGCGGCAATTTTGTTGTTTCAACCAAAACCAAAAGGGGCCCTTGTCGCGGGAAAAATTTTCTCAAAAGGGGAATCTTTTTGGAATTTTTTAAAGGGCCCCAATGACGGGGGATGTCGTTTGGGGAAAACGATGCAATTATTTTTGGGGTTTGTACCGTTGTTTTGGGGAGTCCCAAAATTTTTGGAAAGCTTTTAAAAAAAAAAATTTTTTCCAAAAACTTAATTTGATGGGTTTAGTTTATATAAGCTATAGGTAAAATTTTGTGATGGGGTTTCGAGAACTTGGGAGATTTTATATTTTCTATCCCAAAATGATTTTCTTTTTTGGGTTTTAAAGTGTATCCTAGCAATCTGACGGAATAAAAAACTCACTCGTCACACTGAACATTATATTTTAAACTATATGTACTTTTCCCCGGGGCTCAGACATTTTTTAATTTATACGGTATTCTGCTTGTCATGATTGTTTTTTAAAAAGTCCTCCTTTTTTGGGGATTTTTGAACCCAAGGGAGGATACCGATATTAATCTACAGGTGTCATCCACCCAATAATAAGGTATGATGGATTGCATTAACGAAAAGGTACGTATAAACTCCTGAAACAAAACACCGTGCCTGCTTGCTGGGGATTACAGGCGTAATGGAAGCAAAGGAGCTCTATATGTTATCCTCCATATCCTGCTAATGCACGCTACATGTAAGGTATGAGCTATGCTTGCCAGCTGGTTCATGATTTTAGGCCATTCCAATTCAGGCTGGGTGCTGCTTAGCATGTTAATTTGGTCGACCATTGGCGACTGGGTAAATACAGCAGCTGAGGACCCACGAGGAGCTAAATCTATCGTTTCATTCCCCTTAAAAAAGTGAAAAAACAATTTCATTTCATTCATTTTCAATCCGCTGAGTTGCTGGATAAGGCTTAATTTGGATTTGCCACCGGGAACACAATGAAGCTTAAATGATCTGAACTGCCGCCTGTTTATGGTGCTCATGCATAGCACCCCTTGCTGCTACCTCATCTGACTTCTTTTTGACGGTTTCTCGTGCTTCCTAGTGCTGTCCCGAAAATATTTTGCTCAGTACATTTGTCGTTTCGAGTCAGATGTCGATGAAAGTTACTCCTGCAACTAAGCCCAGTGAATAGACTAAAATGCAGTTGAAGTTCATGAAACGCATTCATTGTCTTTATCCACCGACTTAGAAAAGATCATTCAGCATGGAAACCTGTAGGCTTACTGTGCTCTATATTTGTTTTAGCAGCTCTGCAGCTCTATTAAGTATCCATAACACGGTCTTTTTGGTCATTTCTTTAATTAGGTTTGATGTTAGCAAGTTTGAAATTTGATCTCAAATTCAGAGCTCTCAAATATATAGTATGTGGTTCCTTAGCCGCTGTTTCGCTCTGAACTTCATTCTTCAACATTTCAAACTTGTACATTTCGGTATTTTCATTGCATAGAACTGAGTTGGGAGGCTTTTGGATTTTATATCTTTGGTGAACCGCGCCAAACCATCTAGCATGTTTGGACAGCTCAACTTGATTTTTAAAGGAAATTCAACGACACATGAGGGTTTTGGAATCTATACTTGGGTTTGTACTACAAGAGGTTTTTCAGCTATTAAGGTAGATCGTGATTTCTGTCGTGATATTTGGTAGAACACACCTCACTCGATATTTCATCCGAAATAAACCTTATGTTTTAAAGCTCAGTATCTTCTAAATCTAGATTTTCAGCTATTAAGCGCTGTTAAAGCGCGCTTTATAACAAATTTTAATTTCAGTTTGTTTTCCTAATTAATTTTCCTCTTACTGCGGACTTGTGAAGTTAGGAGTACCGCCATTAAATTCAAATGGCATCCACTGCTGATTGCCCGGGCCCATTCCGCCATCGCCGCTTGCTATGTTGTAGGACGCTATTAATATCATTAAATTGCCTTTCTTAGACCCTGTAGCCCAGCATTTTGGCTGTGACATTTCGTGCTATCATTGCGACGGCATCTCCAAATATTGGCACTTGTTAAACGTGTGTTCGCGTTGAGAACATGAGTTTATGATGTTTGTGCCTGTGTGTTGTGCGTGTTTGATTTTTTACGAAAGCCTTTAATGGCCAAACGCGTTTACGGTTGAAGTGGAATGGCTTTTGTTGCGTCGCGTGCCTGAGTGGCAGGCGGTGGCAGAGGCGAAATAAACTGTTTATGGCCAGCATAAGATCTCGATAAATATGTGTTGTATGTATGTGCATGCGTCTGTAGTGTTTAATGTTCAGCGCTTGACACCGTGTGGTTACAGCAGAAGTGTCCATCAGTGTGTCGTGCGACGTAATTTGTGGCGTTTAGAAATTCTCCTTTTGTTTGTCATCTAACCACAGCAACAATGGCAACTACACATCAGCATTGCTGGCTGCAATGAAATGTTCTTGATAAGAGCCACAAAGTGTAAATAATGTGAAGCTGAGAGAATTTATTTTCTACATAACTTTTGTTTTGCAGTTTTGCAAATTGTGTTTAGCTGTAATTAAGTCCAAATCGGTTTGTAGTCATTCGGAATTGTGTAATTACACACTTCTTCGTGCGAATTTCTTGCAGATTTAATAAATGGAGGTTAAGTGAATAAGTCGTTTCACTTGGCGGTTTTACTTACAGTTTATCGTTGGCTCTTTCATGCTGGAAGCTTGGCATAAACTAAATCACTGTTCTAATTGGTTCTTGAGACAGCATGATTGGAATGAAATTATAATGATGAGGATTTCTTGTGGGGTTATAACAGCAAGGCGTTCTTCAAAATAATCTTTGCTGCATAATAAATCAGGAAGCAATTGCCATAGATAGCTCAAAAAAATATATTCACGACATAAATCATACTGTATCAACCTAAGCTGCCAAAGTTAGAAAATAATTTGCTCTATTGTTGGTATTCCAAATAGAGTTTCAGCAGCCCCAAAGATCACAGAAAAATTATATGGCATTAAGTAACGTTATCTTATATTTTTACACTGAAAAGTTAATATAGAATGTTTTTCTTGAACTCAAACATGATTTATAAAATAATATACTGATCGGCTTTACATTTGAAGTCCGAAAAATGCAGTTCTTACGTAAAGCTTCTAAAAGTTGATATTATTTACAAATTTATAGCCAAAGAGATATAAAAATGATGATAGGTATTACTAAAAATATGCTTACTCGAATATTTTTTCAGTTTTAAATTCTTATAAAAGCTTCTAAAAGTCGATAATACCAGTACATACCGGAAAGAGATATAAAAATTAAAATAACTTTACTCCGAATTTCTTTCAGTTTTGCCATTTTTTAAAGTGGTTAATAATATAAATTTAAACGCAAAAGAGGTAATAAAATGATAATAAGTATTATTCCGAAAAACAATTTTACTCGAATTTTTTTCCTAGAACTTTAGAGTAACAATGCATTTAAGCAAAAGCTATTACTTATTTCCATTAATTAATTGAGCTCGAAAACTCGCTGATGTTTAAAAATGGTTTAAATGCAAAAAACTGCTTGAAGGCGATGTTATTCTAACCTCCCAAGCAAAATTAGAATTATAAGAATGAAAGCTAAATACGGCAATAAACATTGATTCGAAAAATAACTTCACTTCAAAACTTTATATCCAGATCCATATTTACTCCGAAGGCATTGTACTTCGAAGCCAAAAATATAAACCTTTCCGCAAATTGAATGAGCTCCGAAAACTGATTGATCTTTCAAAATGCCGATTATATGTAAACCTCTGAAAGTCCAATGTTAAATGTGATTTCTAAAAGCGAAAAGTTAGAGTAAATACAGTAAGATTACTCCGAAATAACTTTATTCCAGAATTTATTCCAATTTTTTTTCCTGGGAATTAATTTTACTCCTGAAACTGATTAATCTTTTAAAATGCCGTTTATATCTTAGCGATCTTATACACATATAAGACGAAAATATGTATAAAGTCGAAATAATTTTCCGAAAATTTTATTTATCGAAATTGCTCCGAACTTGTCGCCGAAAATAGTTGCCCCAAGATGAATTTCTACTTTACTCTGAAGAAAATTATATTTCTAGCTTAAACTTTTACTTACCTACAAAATTCAGTGTACTCGAAGAAGGTCGTCAAGGTCAATAAAGAACTTTTCCTTAGCCAACAAGTCTTCTCGGAATTTAGCGTGGATTGTACCTGGGCATTCGAAGAAATTGTTCAGTTCGAAGACAATTATATCATATATGCTTTATACATACATATTTCAGTTTTATGATTACAAACTATATTAAATTACTTAGTATGACAGTGTGTGCAGGAATGTTGTATGTAAATATGTATGTATGTTTAAGTATCTCTTGGGAAAATACACTTTGGCTTTAAGTTGGAGAGCCAAAAACTATATTTTTATTAAAAAAATGTGCGAATTGCATGCCATTTATTCGGCGCCAATTTGTGCAAATATTGAATTAATCTGAAAAAAATGTCAGTGCGGCAAACCGCGCCTGGCGGAGTGCATTCGCTACAGTCACTCAAAAGTAATGTACAAGCCGGCAAATTGGTGCGCCGCTGCTAATCCGTCAGTCAGCGTTAAACAAGCTACAGCAACAATGCACCACATATGTACACTAACTATATGGCATTTAAATTTATTTTTGCCTACAACAACAACAACAACAATTGGGGGCTCAAGTCGGCGCCGCCGGTTTAAGCCGTTTGCGTGCAAAGTGTGAAAACTGTCAGCAAACTTAAAAGTTCAATCAACTTTGTGCACGCGAATCGGCATAATGCATGGCAAAAACAAAAACAAAACAAAGTAAATGGGTGAAATGACAAACACATACTCGAATACACGCACTTACATTTCAAGCTCCACAATTTTGGCCGACATACCTGCATTTCAGGCCGTCGCTGATCGGCATGTCGCGCCACAAGTTAGATGTGAAGTGTGTTCACGGTACAAACAAAAATTTAATGATTAAACCACATATTAGTAATAATGTATGCATGTGTGTAGAGAGGCATAACATCAGCATCACATACATGATACAAATTTATGTGTGAATGTGTGAGTTTGTTTCACTATACATACATACATAAATATAACACTCAGAAATGTGGGTCACAAAAGGCATACAAAATCATATGAAGTAGTATAAATATATACATATGTATATATTTAGTATGCGTATGTGTATAGCCGGCACGCCTAACCACGCGACAAGCTGCGCGACGTCATGCCATGCAATGCTAACGATTCAACAAAAGGTAAAAAAGTAATACAACAACAGTTATCACGATAATCACATGTGCGATTTAACAACAACTGTTATGCCATAGCAAAGTACGAAAAAATTATGATAATAATTTAACAAAAACACATATACATATATACTATATTAGCTTGCCAATTGTTGGCGTTCAAGCAGTATAAAAATTGTTTAAATTTTAAATTGATGAGAGAAAAATTATAAATACCCTACCACATTTTAACTATTCTTCGAAAATTTCTTCCAGAGTTCAGAATTAAGATACATACATGCATACATATATACACAATTCAGCTAAACAAGCTTAAACATTGCTTGAAGAGAACTACCCTTAAAATTAACTATTAGTGGTTTTAATTAAACTAAAAACTTTTAATCGTGAAGATATAATCAAATATTTAGGTTTTCTATTCAATAAGCAACTGGTATAAGTCGCTTAAACTGAAATAATCTAAATAAATTTATATGGTAAGTGCAAAACCTTATGCGAAAGCGAAAATAACAAACTGGTATAAATCACTTTAACTGGTATAAAACTTGTGAGTCGATTAAACTTGGTATATGCAAACAAAATTGTGATGCTGAGCCAATCTTTGTGGTGAAGCAAAAATAATAAACTGTTTCATATACATATGGGCATTCACGGTAACGGACGCAACATTCGTACGCTTTTAAGTGCGTTCAAAACAAAAGACAAAAAAGTTTATATATATTGACATTGTTTTGAAGGCTGATGCAGTACTAGATTTTAATATATACAGGAAGAGTTCTACACCACAAATAAGTACGTAGTTATAAGCAATTATAAAAGTGATACGGACGCGACAAAAATAGAAGTTTTTTGAGGGCGCATTCAGAAATATACAAAATTCAGCAAATTAAGATTTATATATATATAATAATATATATATTAATAAATGCGAACAGATGACTGTTATTCGTAGGTTTATGAAATATGTTAATTTTCCTTATTTTCTTTTAATCAGTATAGAAGAAATACGGACGCGACATAACGGACGCGACAAAATCTTCCATGAACAAAGAAATACAATTTTTTCATTATAACACTTCAATTTTATTGAAAATTAAGCAAAACAATAACGTAAATTAAAAATTCAAGTAACATTATAGTAAAAATTACTTAAAAAATTAAGAAGAAAGTTATTAGTTTTTAGTATGGTCTATTTAATTATTTCCTTTAATGAATAGGCGGTCGAGCAACTTCAATAAATTTACTGTCGAAATATGAAAACCAATGCAAACTCTTAACTCCTTTGATATTTGGAATATTTTGCCATAACTCTGACAGTTGATTACAAAAACTATCCATTTGTGTTCCAGAGATATACAAAATGTTAACTCCATGAATATTGTTCTTAGCACATTCATAGAAGCATAAAGCATCACCGAGAACAATATTTCTTGCTTTAACGATTTGCCAGACTTTTCTTTTAACTACGGCACCTATGCCGTCTACAGCACCTTTGCCATGTGAAGTGGCAAAAAAATTCCACTCTAAGATTCCGCAATTAAATTCAGCTGCAAGTCTTGGAATACTAGAAAGAATAAATTTATTTTTGAATTGGGAAATGCTTCCATCAGAGAAAATATAAATGCTGGTAACTCCTTTGTACTGGTTTTGTAATATATTGATAATTTTGGAAATAAAGCAATAAACGTCGAATTTACTGTGGATTACTCTATCACTGATAACAGCAAAAGACCTGGTTTCACCAAGAACCCAAGCTACGCACGTAAACACTGTTACTTGACTATAACTAAAGTGGGCATCTTGAACTTCGTTTTTGGAATGTCAAGCGATAATTCTCAGCAAAATCAACTTGCATAACAATTTCATTAGCTGCTACATTTTTTTAGTCTCAAAGTAATTTTGTTGGTGACGTTTAACAAAACAATGCATTTTAAACGCTGGTAGCTGAATCTCTATATCATGAATTAAGTCGATTAATGGACCAATAGTGTAGTTTAAAGTTATGCGATCATCTACTTTTCTCCACTGTTTCGATTTGATTTGCGTATTAAATTTATTAATAAACTGTATTGGAACTAGATCGTCTTTAATATCGCGTTTTCTTCATTTTCTCTCTATACTTCATTGTTATTGCTTTTCTTGTTTCTTTTGCCGTTTTTGCCATCAATAAATTTTTAATTTTGTGCAATTTCTACGACTTTATTTATTATTTAAGGTTTACGGTAACGGACGCGACGAATTTCAAACACTAATAAATTTTATTGTAATCGTTTTTGCCGAGAGCCAATTATTACTTTTTTAAGTGAAATGATGTATCTGCTTTTAGTCTGAAAGCAATTTACACTTCAACACTTTGTTCACTAATGAGAACAATAAATGATGTTTTTCGGTAACGGACGCGACATACGAATATAAGCAGAAGCAAACACAAAAAACTACCGTTATTCGATCTCCCCTCAGTCTGTCTGCTTGTTGAACATTATGTCACTATCAGCAGAAGATTTTTAAATTATAAAAACATCACAGTATTACTTTGAATTAGGGAATATAACAGGAAAAACGTTGGTATATTTGGTCAAAAGAGTCAGATTTTTGTAAATTTTTTGTATTCGTTGTATATTTCGGCTCAGAATTAGAAGAAAATAAAAATTCCTTTATATTTATAAAAATAAACATTTTGAGATTTATTCATTCATCAACAAAAGTTTTCAGGAACTGTTTGAATTTTGCGCGCGTGGTGGACCTTTTTGTGGAAATGCCCATATGTAACTCAAGCTGGTATAAACATTGTTGGAAGATTCTCAAGAGAACTGCTTTAAAAATATGTGATATTAGTTTAAATTAATTTAAAGAACAAAATAATAAAATATTTAACACAAATTTATACATTTTATAAGCGAATAAAAACTGGTATAAGTTCTAAAACTGGTATAATCAAATAACTTTATATGATAAGTATAAAACCTTGTGCGAAAGCAAAAATAACAAACTGGTATAAATAATTTAAACTGGTATAATTAACAGTGGCTAAAATAAATTACCGCTTTAGAAAGATATTAACTTTAAAAATATGTGATATTAGTTTAAATTAATTTAAAGAACAAAATAACAAAAAGATTTAACGCAAAAACATACATTTTCTAATCGAATAAAAAAACTGGTATAAGTCGCTTAAACTGGTATAATAAAAATAAATTTATATGATAAGTATAAAAACTTGTGCGAAAGCGAAAATAACAAACTGGTATAAATAATTTAAACTGGTATAATGAAAAGTGGTTAAAATAACAGGAAATTATACCGCTTTAGAAAGATATTCACGTACTCTGTTGTACTAAATTCAACTGTTGTTTCGTCGTATACTTTTTCACAAAGCGCAAAAATTATGATCGTTTAGTGATCTGTATTTTGTTTAACTCATCTATCTTATTATATATTTTTATAATTTTTGAAAATCAACATGTTATCTTCTAATTACCATTTTGACGATTTTTATTCCTTTTTAGATAACTATCAACTTGCAGCTAAGAACAGTTAGATGTTCGGTTTTTAGATTATACCACATGAAATAGTATTCATCATTTGTAGTAAGTTTCAGTTAAATATGAGTTATTGTTTCGTAGCTTTATTTATTTAACATAGCATAGCTTCCATATACTAGAAAATTATCTTCGGAAGAAGCTGATTGACTTTATACTATTTCTAGTCTTCGTTGTTCTTTTCTTGGATTTAAACCTGCAATAAAATAATAAAGTACACTATGTTAGACTATTGAACTCTTCAACACTTTTCATGTAGATAAGACTAAGGTAGTACTTAAATATCGCTACTCTGTTAGATTCGAACTTTTGACCTCAGCCAGTGCTGCTGGAAAATTTTGAAAGAGTCAGGACGACCTAGCCACACGGATATCTTATTGACGTCGCTTAAAGTTGTTGCCACATTGCAATTTATTTCATGTTCCTCGATTTTACCGCGTAAATTATCAAAATATCTCAATATTGCTGTCCTCAGCATACGCTAGATTAACAGGAAATCCATGACAGAATTTTTTCAACCTTCTTCAGTATTCAATGGTTTTGGGAGCCTCAAATATTGACATCTCAAAGATGTGGACAGAAACATTAAAACCCAATTCTAACGATTGTTATAATATAAGTCTTTCGAAGATACTAGCAAATCAATGATGTGATTTTCCTACGAGAGACTATGCGTGTCACTGCTTCGTTATTTACACGACATTTTATACTCTCGCAACAAAGTTGCCAATAGAGTTGAAATCGGATGTCTGTCTGTCCGTCCGTCTGTCCGTCCGTCCGTGCAAGCTGTAACTTGAGTAAAAATTGAGATATCATGATGAAACTTGGTACACGTATTTCTTGGCTTCATAAGAAGGTTAAATTCGAAGATGGGCAAAATCGGCCAACTGCAACGCCCACAAAATGGCGAAAGCCGAAAACCTATAAAGTGTCATAACTAAGCCATAAAAAAAGATATTAAAGTGAAATTTGGCACAAGGGATCGCATTAGGGAGGGGCATATTTGGATGTAATTTTTTTGGAAAAGTGGGCGTGGCCCCGCCCCTACTAAGTTTTTTGTACATATCTCGGAAACTACTATAGCTATGTCAACCAAACTCTACAGAGTCATTTTCTTCAGGCATTTCCATATACAGTTCAAAAAAGGAAGAAATCGGATAATAACCACGCCCACCTCCCATACAAAGGTTATGTTGAAAATCACTAAAGTGCGTTAACCGACTAACAAAAAACGTCAGGAACACTAAATTCTACGGAAGAAATGGCAGAAGGAAGCTGCACCCAGGCTTTTTTAAAAATTGAAAACGGGCGTGGCCTCGCCCATATGGACCAAAAACCATATCTCAGGAACTACTCGACCGATTTCAATGAAATTCGGTATATAATATTTTCTTAACACCTTGATGACATCTACGAAATATGGGTGAAATCGGTTCACAACTACGCCTTCTTCCAATATAACGCTATTTTGAATTCCATCTGATGCCTTCTCTGTATAATATATACATTAGGAACCAATAATGATAGCGGAATAAAACTTTACACAAATACGGTATTTGAGCTGAGGTATCCCTTGTGGAAAAATTGTCGTGATCGGACTATAACTTTTGAAGGTCCCTGATATCGAACACGAAGAACTCAGTGCCTAACCTAACATAACCTAATTTTTCACCGAAAATATCGGTAAATCTCTCAGACATTTTCATGTAATTCAGAAGGCATCATTTTTATACTCTCGCAATAAAGTTGCTAATAACGGTATCTCATTATCACTTTATCATGCGAGAGTATAAAATGTTCAGTGA
>NW_026090995.1:0-3655 GCF_024586455.1 Bactrocera neohumeralis
ACAAGAAAATCGCCTTTATACCTTAAAATAGGATTGTGGAATTCTTCCAAATGCACTGCCGTTATAGCATTATGTCCACTTCAGTAAGATGAAGAAGGTAAATTAACTTAAATATGTTAAACTAATGATTCGAAGCAACTCAATATCGATTGCTAAATGTGTATATACAAGAAAATCGCCTTTATACCTTAAAATAGGATTGTGGAAGTCTTCCACATGCACTGCCGTTCTGGCTTTATGTCCACTTCAGTAAGATGAAGAAGGTAAATTAACTTAAATAAGTTAAACTAATGATTAAAAGCAACTCAATATCGATTGCTAAATGTGAATATACAAGAAAATCGACTTTATACCTTAAAATAGTACTTCAGTAAGATTAAGACGGTAAGAGAACTTAAATATGTTAAACTAGTGATTTGAAGCAACTCAATATCGATTTCTAAATGTGTATATACAAGAAAATCGCCTTTATACCCTAAAATAGGATTGTGGAATTCTTCCCAAATGCACTGCGGTTATGGCTTTATGTCTCATTCAGTAAGATGAAGAAGGTAAGTGAACTTAAATATGTTAAACTAATGATTCGAAACAACTCAATATCGATTGCTAAATGTGTATATACAAGAAAATCGACTTTATACCTTAATATAGGATTGTGGAATTCTTCCAAATGCACTGCCGTTATGGCTTTATGTCCACTTCAGTAAGATGAAGAATGTTATTTAACTTAAATAAGTGAAGTAAATGATTTGAAGCAACTCAATATCGATTGCTAAATGTGTGTATACAAGAAAATCGACTTTATACCTTAATATAAGATTGTGGAATTCTTCCAAATGCACTGCCGTTATGGCTTTATGTCAACTTCAGTAAGATGAAGAATGTTATTTAACTTAAATAAGTGAAGTAAATGATTTGAAGCAACTCAATATCGATTGCTAAATGTGTATATACAAGAAAATCGACTTTATACCTTAATATAAGATTGTGGAATTTTTCCAAATGCACTGCCACTATGGTTTCAATTCAACTTCAGTAAGATAAAGAATGTTATTTAACTTAAATAAGTGAAGTAAATGATTTGAAGCAACTCAATATCGATTGCTAAATGTGTATATACAAGAAAATCGACTTTATACCTTAATATAAGATTGTGGAATTCTTCCAAATGCACTGCCGTTATGGCTTTATGTCAACTTCAGTAAGATGAAGAAGGTAAGTGAACTTAAATATGTTAAACTAATGATTTGAAGCAACTCAATATCGATTGCTAAATGTGTATATACAAGAAAATCGACTTTATACCTTAAAATAGGATTGTGGAAGTTTTCCACATTCACTGCCGTTATATCTTTATGTCCACTTCAGTAAGATGAAGAAGGTAAATTAACTTAAATTCTAATGATTTAAGCAACTCAATATCGAGCTAAATGTGTATATACAAGAAAATCGACTTTAACCTTAATATAATTGTGGAATTCTTCCAAATGCACTGCCGTTATGGCTTTATGTCCACTTCAGTAAGATGAAGAAGGTTAGTTAGTTAAATATGTTAATCTTATAATCTGAAGCAACTCAATATCGATTGCTAAATGTGAATATACAAGAAAATCGACTTTATACCTTAAAATAGGATTGTGGAATTCTTCCAAATGCACTGCCGTTATGGCTTTATGTCCACTTCAGTAAGATGAAGAAGGTTAATTGAACTTAAATATGTAAACTAATGATTTGAAGCAACTCAATATCGATTGCTAAATGTGTATATACAAGAAAATCGACTTTATACCTTAATATAAGATTGTGGAATTCTTCCAAATGCACTGCCGTTATGGCTTTATGTCAACTTCAGTAAGATGAAGAAGGTAATTTAACTTAAATACGTTAAACTAAATGATTTGAAGTAACTCAATATCGATTGCTAAATGTAAATATACAAGAAAATCGACTTTATACCTTAATATAGGATTGTGGAATTCTTCCAAATGCACTGCCGTTATGGCTTTATGTTCACTTCAGTAAAATGAAGAGGATTAATTACCTTAAATATGTTAAAGTAATGATTTGAAGCAACTCAATGTCGATTGCTAAATGTGAATATACAAGAAAATCGACTTTATACCTTAATATAAGATTGTGGAATTCTTCCAAATGCACTGCCGTTATGGCTTTATGTCCACTTCAGTAAGATGAAGAAGTTAAATTAACTTAAATATGCTACACTAATAAATTAAAGCAATTCAATATCGATTGCTAAATGTGTATATACAAGAAAATCGACTTTATACCTTAATATAGGATTGTGGAATTCTTCCAAATGCTTTGCCGTTCTGGCGTTATGTCCACTTCAGTAAGATGAAGAAGGTAAGAGAACTTAAATATGTTAAACTAATGATTTGAAGCAACTCAATATCGATTGCTAAATGTGTATATACAAGAAAATCGACTTTATACCTTAATATAGGATTGTGGAATTCTTCCAAATGCACTGCCGTTATGGCTTTATGTCCACTTCAGTAAGATGAAGAAGGTAAGAGAACTTAAATATGTTAAACTAATGATTTGAAGCAACTCAATATCGATTGCTAAATGTGTATATACAAGAAAATCGACTTTATACCTTAATATAAGATTGTGGAATTCTTCCAAATGCACTGCCGTTATGGCTTTATGTCTCACTTCAGTAAGATGAAGAAGGTAAGAGAACTTAAATATGTTAAACTAATGATTTGAAGCAACTCAATATCGATTGCTAAATGTGAATATACAAGAAAATCGACTTTATACCTTAAAATAGGATTGTGGAATTCTTCCAAATGCACTGCCGTTATGGCTTTATGTCCACTTCAGTAAGATGAAGAAGGTAAGTGAACTTAAATATGTTAAACTAATGATTCGAAGCAACTCAATATCGATTGCTAAATGTGTATATACAAGCATATCGACTTTATACCTTAATATAAGATTGTGGAATTCTTCCAAATGCACTGCCGTTATGGCTTTATGTCTCCTTCAGTAAAATGAAGAAGGTAAAAGATTTTAAATATGATATACTAATGATTTGAAGCAACTCAATATAGACTTCTAAATGTAAATATACAAGAAAATCGACTTTATACCTTAACGTAGGATTGTAAAAATCTTCCAAATGCACTGCCGTTATGGCTTTATGTCCCCTTCAGTAAGATGAAGAAGGTAAATGAACTTAAATATGTTAAACTAATGATTTGAAGCAACTCAATATCGATTGCTAAATGTGAATATACAAGAAAATCGACTTTATACCTTAATATAAGGATTGTGGAATTCTTCCAAATGCACTGCCGTTATGGCTTTATGTCTACTTCAGTAAGATGAAGAAGGTAAGTGAACTTAAATATGTTAAACTAATGATTTGAAGCAACTCAATATCGATTTCTAAATGTGAATATACAAGAAAATCGACTTTATGCCTTAATATAGGATTGTGGAATTCTTCCAAATGCACTGTCGTTATGGCTTTATGTCCACTTCAGTAAGATGAAGAAGGTAAGTGAACTTAAATATGTTAAACTAATGATTGGAAGCAACTCAATATCGATTGCTAAATGTGTATATACAAGAAAATCGCCTTTATACCCTAAAATAAGATTGTGGAAGTCTTCCACATGCACTG